>NC_067478.1:27588604-27874104 GCF_947179515.1 Apodemus sylvaticus
AGAGTAAGAATAAGAGTGCGGGCATGCCTCCCCTGTTCCTGAATAAATGGGGTCTGTGGAGCAGGCAGGCAGAGGAGCTCCGATCCACACCTGGGATTAGTCTCGGCCTCTAGCACCTCTAACCTCCTAAAGAAGGGTAAGGTACAATGAATGGTCTACTTTGAAAAGTCCTATCTTTTACTTGCTAAAATGGTGTCAATTATTTAAATTGTTAAAAATATTTTATAAGGTTTATAGACATATGTGTTGGCATGTGTGTCCTCCTCTGTCACTTTCAATTTATTTTTTTATGACAAGTTTCCTCACTGAACCTGAGGCTTGCTGTCTGAGTTAGGCTGTTTGGCTGGCAAGCCCCGGTGAACCTGTCTCTGTCATCATTACCCTCATGCACCCTGCCCTACAGCTGGGGCTATAGTAAGCATGGGACACCCAGCTTTTATGTGGGTCAAAGGGATCCAAACTCAGGACTCCATGCTTGTAGGGCAAGCACTTTTCTCACTGTGCCGTCTCCCCAGCCTAACCGAGGAGCTTAATGCCCACTTAATGATTAATAAGCAAATGCAGCAGGTGCTATGGCAATGCCCTTAATCTCAGCACATGGGAGGTGGTGGGAGAAAGATGAAGTCAATGAGACCCCTTTTTTATTTTAATTTAATTTAATTGTATTTTTTGTTTTGTTTTAAGACGGTTTCTCTGTGTAACTCCGGCTGCCCTGAACTCGCTCTGTAGATCAGTCTGGCCTCAAACTCACAGAGATCTGCCTGCCTCTGCCTCCCAAGTGCTGGGATCAAAGGTGTGTACCACCACCATCAGGCAAGACCCCTTCTTAAAAGAACAAAATAAATTTACTTTAGTATGACACAATAAAATGAAACAGTTGGCTTAACACCACGTACTGGTCTGATACATTTTCATAATAACCTATAACATGTAACTCACCAATGAACCATTTTCCTCCTAAGTCCTTAGTTATGGTCTTACTTATTGCAGTAACTTGCTCAGTTACCACACAAATGTCACTCATGAGAGTTTGGGCCCAGGTACCAGCATACATGGTCACAGGCAAGCCTGACATGGAGTAAGGGTCTGTGAAGGATGGCGTTTACTCCAGCTGAAAATGCATTTCACATACCCCATGGAAGCCCTTCCTGACGGGCTGCAGACAGTGGAGTGCAGCATCCGCACACAGGAGAACAGTAACAGAAAGCCAGCCCTGTGCCCTCCCCGCTCCCCGCCCACTCACTTGTCACTGGAGATGCTGCAGTCTATGACTGTTTTCCTGCTTGTATTAATGATTATAAATGGAAGCTGAATGGTGGAGTTCACAGCTGGAGGGCCCTGGTTTTGTTGTTCATTTTGTCGATTTCTCTGTACCAGGTTTTTAAAAGCAATTTGCTGTAATGTTCAATAAACAAATGAGGTCATTTAAAATATGAAAAAGTGACTTGGAATTTAAATGAATTAACATAATACATTTAAAAAATCTATTTCAAAATTAGAGTATTTAAGCAGGCGGCCTAACTGTACTAGTGAATAGAAAAGTTAAATATGATAAAAGATTACAATGAGTAAGTTCAATAAAACTATTTTAAGGATTAAACACATATATTGTATTTGTTTCTTTTTTCAAGACAGGATTTCTCTGTGTTAACAGCCTTGGCTGTCTTGGAATTCACTTTGTAGACAGGCTGGCCTCAAACCCACACAAAGAGACTCCTACCTCTGCCACCTGAGTGCTGGGATTAAAGTCATGCACCACTACACCCAGCAAAACATATATTTTGATGATATCTAACTAATTAACTATTGTAGCCTTTCGTTTCCATATCCCAGAGAAACAGGCTCTCAGAGGTACGGGCGAACCTGTAGCACAGGCAATAGCTCTCTTCAGAATGATCCCAAGGAAGCTTTGATATGATTCATTTCATATAGCATCCTAAGTTTAGGGTCAAATACACCTCATCTGTAGTATCTAGCCTAGGGATATACACAATTCCTTAAAACTAGAGAATTCTTTTTCAAAATGACATCTGGAACACTCAGACGGAAGCAACACCAGTCTGGCTAGCTGCAGGAGGCTAGGCTTCCGGACCTTGCCAACTGTGCCCCAAATTCCTACCACAGGTTTCTAAGGTTTACATATCTCAGGACCTTCTCTCAGGTAACTTCAGAATCCAGCCCAAGCTTCCCTTTACTGAAGCTTGGCCTCACAACACACAACACGAACACTCTACACTGTTCATGTCCTCACACCCTGCAACAATGAACAATCACTGCCCGGAACACCTCAGTCAACACAATTGTATAATATGAACTACAGTGTTTTTACTCTACAGAGTTTTCTACTCTTATAGACAATATAATCAATTATGGAAAACAAAGACGTATAATATTTTTCTACATCATTCCTTGGCATGTAAATATACAATTAGTTTATCTTTAGATTAAATTGTGTTATAATGCTTGATTTTAAAAATTGTTGCTTGAGTTGGATATGGTGGTGCACATCTGAAATTCCAGCACTTGGGAGGCAGATGCAGAGGCAGGCAGATTTCTTTGAGTTTGAGGCTAGTCTAGCCTACATAAGTAAGCTACAGGACAGCCAGAGGCTATGTAGAGTGACTCTGTCTCAAAACAGTAACAACAAAAAGTTTCTTGAGATTAAAAAGTCATTAAATGAATTTTGGCTTGCGATTAGGGCAGAATTTTAACAATTCTTCTAATATCCTAAACATTCTTCTACCATCTTGTATGACAATATTTGTACAAAGCAACATTCTCTGAAAATTATAAAATCAAAATGACAATCAACTCTGAAAGATGTTGAAGATACTTTCTGACCTGCAGTATCAAATATTTACCAATTTTGCCAAACTGTCCCTCTTTAAAATAATAAAATTTATTATTATTATATGTGTGTGAAGGTCATACCCTTTGGAGAGTCGGTCCTCGCCTTGTGCCTTATGTGGTATTCTAGAAAGTGAACTCAGTTTGCCAGATTTACATTCAAAATGTCTCTAGCTACTAGCCAACACGGTGGCCTCAAATTTTATGTAAAAATGAAGAGTAACATTCATCATCTGTATGCAAATATGCTTTTGTCTTTAATAAAAAGTAAGCCGGGTGGTGGTGGCACATGTTTGAGGCCAGCCTGGTCTACAGAATGAGTTCCAGGACAGCCAGGGCTATACAGAGAAACCCTGTCTCCAAAAAACCAAATCCAAAAAACCAACCAACCAACCAAACAAACAAACAAAAAGTAAAATCATTTTTTTAATGAAGAATTACTTTGAAATAAAATTTTCTTATGGTTTATTATCAACAAAATTTTGATTTGTACACATATATACTCATGTCATATACAGACAGGCTCCTCAGAATAGAAGGGTTGTTAAACGGAAGGACCTGAACTAGATGACATTTCTTGGGAGCTGTCTGGATACCCAACTTTGTGGTCCCATGCTGGGATTGGGAGAGGGGAAAGAAAGTCCTTACACACTTATGACTCACTGCTAGATAGACAGCATCAACACTGCAGAAGATGATGAAAGCAGTGGAACAAAGGACAGCCAGTCTTTTTTTTTTTTTTGCATGCTGGAGATTGAATTAAAGGCCCATTCTCACCAGGCAAGAACTCTAACACTCAGCTATATCCCTAACCTAATACTGTTATTTTAATAGTAAAAATAAAATGACCTCCCATGCACTGTGGACTGACTTCCTTATTTGCTGCCCCCTTTTTGAACCCCTTTGGCTTTTTGTTCTTTTCAGACTCAGTGCCCCTGTTCCAGAAGGTGAACAGCATCAAGTGTGTTCGTATGGGAATGGCTTAAGGCAGGAAAGGACGGCCATACACATAAAAGTAACATGTTATCTGTACATATAATGTAGTCAACTACTTATCTCAACTGTCAGCTTGATGAGAATCACCATGAGACGGTCTGCTGGGCATGCCTGTGTGGGACTGTCTTGATAATATTAAGTGAGGTGGTATTTTGGTTACATTCTGTTGCTGTGATAAATATTCTGACCAAAAACAACTCCGGGAAGGAAAGGGTTCATTTCAAGCTCACTGGGTGAACTCAACAGGAACTCTGAAGCAGAAACCACGGGAGACTATTGGCTTGCTTGCAGATCCACACTTAGCTTTCTCAGACAGCCCAGAACACTGGTCCAGGGAATGGTGCCATCCACAGAGGCCTGGACTCTCCTACATCATTAACAACCAAGACAATCCCTAACAGACCTGCCATCTGATCTGGGCAATCCTATCAACTTCATAGTTAAACCTAACTAGGGCATGTGAGAAGACTAACTAATAGTTAATCTGTGTCATGAAACAATGCGCTATGACACTAAGAAAAATCAAGCCAGTTCAGCTATAACAACTAATGTACAGGGACAACTTGTATAGCTTATTTCCTATGATTACTCTCTAGATCTCATTTAATAAAAGGAATAAAAAGGAAACATTAAGAGGAATTAAGCTGTATGTCTACCAAAAACCTGCAGTTACTGTTTTTAGTTATAACTTGAGTTTCATTTATAGTCTGAAGCTACCTAATTCTACAAAATGCACCAGGCTGCCCTCAGGTTAAAATCTTCTATAAATGTTCGGCTTGAGAGAAAGCAGAAGAAGAAAAAAATAGGACTTAGAAATTATGGGCATGTTACTGGTATAAAGATAAGCAAAGGAAAATACTCAACCTCATTCTTTGTGCTAGGCACTGAAACACTCAAAAGCCCTGTTTTATTTTATTATTGATTCAGATAGGGTCTCATGGCCTTGAACCTGCTATGTATATGACTATGACTTTGAACTTCTGATTCTACTGCTTCTATTTCCCAAGTGCTAGGGCTATAGGTATGACCTACTGAACCAGGATTATATAATGCTGGGGACTGAACCCAGAGCTTTGTGCGTGGCAAAAGCTAAGCAAGCACTCTACTAACTACACCCCCATCCGGCAGTCCTTTCGTACGAGGACATTCTGTCCCCCACTACTCTCTTTAACACAGAGATAATTATAGCCATGTTCTTAGAACAGATATCCCTTACAGATATTCACTAGCTGCACTACAGACTTTTCTTTTCTGATGATCCTTGGGATAATGGCCATTTTTATCCCAATTAGAGAACCCTTGCCTCCCTCATCCTCTCTGTGACTGATATTCTTCTTGCAAGAAAACAGATGGCAGGGGCTGAAGAGATGGCTCAGCGGTTAAGAACACTGACTGCTCTTCCGAAGGTCCTGAGTTCAATTCCCAGCAACCACATGGTGGCTCACAACCATCCATAATGAGATCTGACGCCCTCTTCTAGAGTGTCTGAAGACAGCTACAGTGTACTTACATATAATAATAAATCTTTGTGCCAGAGCGAGCAGAGGTCATGGCTCTCAACCATCTGTACAGCTATAGTGTACTCATATACAATAAACAAACAAACAAACAGATGGCAACGCAAGTGCTTTTAACAAAAACACAGGGCCTGGGACAAAAGTGTGATATGCCCCCCCCCCCCCACAATCGGACTACAGGAGAGAACTGGGAAATGGCAGGAGCCTGAGCCATCGGTAGTGCAGAAATCCCTCTGCCTGAGCTAGCCTCTTCCTGGGACAGATTAGACAGTACTGTCTTCTGTGAACAGGCTGGAGATGCCCCTCCAGGTAGACTGGAAATTCAGGTAGGGAAAGGGAACCCATCATCCAAGACTTCTCTATCTTTTCTCTTCCTTCATGTTGCACATAGGATAAAATGGCTGTAAGATTCCTCTGAAGTTGCCTTCAGAGGCACTTGACCGCCTTCACAACGGGCAGAATTAGATTCCAGACTTTTAAGACAGAAAAAGTTCTGATTTTGTCAGAAAGCATGGTCCCAATAACTCCTGGATGCTGGTTAAAGAAAAAAAATAGATGCCTTAGCCAGGTATAGCACTCTGGAAGGAGAGGCAGGTAGATCTCTGAGTTTGAGGCCTACCTAGTAGTCTACAGAGTAAATTCCAGGGCTATGTAAAGTGATCCTGTCTTAAAACAAAAACAAAAAAGAAACAAACAAAAAACTGGCCCAACTCTATATGAAAGGGAGAATGATTTAACATTGCTATTCAACTTTCTTTTATCTCCAAGACTATCTGAATTGGCCCACAACTGTCCTGCTCCTTTGTCAGTCTCTGTGGTTTGGCTCTGCACCTCCGAAATCAAGAGAGCCACTACACAGCCCTATACCCTCATCACCCAAGTCTTGCTGCTGACAACTCAGAACAATATAGCTCACCTAAAGAGTGCGTGGGCCAGGACCCCTACCACGGGGCACATTTTGCCTCCTTTGAGCAGCTGGTCGCTGGTGCTCCAGCACCCAGGCAGTAAGGCAGATGTGCAGCCTGATTCCACAGACTTCTTTTATTCAATATCCTAAGTTGGCAGCTCTGGTTCCCTTTACCCTGCCCATCATATACTAGAGGAACTCAAGAAGATGAGTCCCCTAGCATGGCTCCCTCGCAGGAGAAGGGGGGAGAATTTAGACCCACCTATGTTTACAGAGCCTTCTTGTTAGCAGAGCTTAAAAATATCAAAAGGAGAATTAGGTAGTTTCACTGAGAATCTTGGCCAGTGTACACAGACATTTGTAGCATTAAACAGCCTTTACAGCACAGTCTGGAGAGAGTCTGTACTCATTTTATACAGACCTTGACCTCAGAAGAAGAAAGATAAAGGAAATTGCCAATAATGGCTGGTAATGACTACCATATGGCCCAGATCCAAGATGCACAGTTCCAAGTTCCCACAGGAGTCCAGGTGGTCCCTCTGAGTGATCCATCCAGAGACTCCTGTGGTCACTGGAAGAGAAAGCAATTTATCATGCTTGAGAGCATTTAAGGAAAGTGGAGATCAAATCCTCAGTTACCATTAGTGAAGGCCGTTTGTCAGAGAGAAAGCAAACCTCGTATTATTCTCCAGAGAGTATAGAAGACTAGAAGGAAACATACTAATGTAATACTGGAGTCCTTGGAGGACAAGGTCCTCCTGAAAGACAAATTTGTCACCCAACCATCCCAGATATACATAGAAAACTTCAAAACCTGGTGGCTAAGCAAAGAGCCTGGACCAATCTGTCTAGACTACTATCTTAGTGTGTTACAAAAAGGAAAGGGAGCAGTAAAAGGACAAATGACAATAACCTCCCGGCCACTAGGAAAGCTACCCAAGGAAGGCCCATCCTGAAGTACCCCTCTAGAGCTTCTTCCTCTGAGGCCAGCCAGGGTAAGTCTGGAGCTACGCCTCACTCCTTCCTCAACCCTTTCCCAGCTTCCAAGGCAATAACTGGAGGCAAGCTGGCCTGTGAGCAGCAAGCTCTTGGGAGCAGCTCTCCATCTGAATATGGCGGGTCCTCCGGAGACTCCCCTCTCAGGGCCAACTGGAAGAGCCCCCACAAAAGATGGCACAGCATGAACTTCCCAGTGGACCCAGAAGCCTGAGGCTTCATGCTGCTCTTTTCTCCAGGTCCCCAGTCCCAGAAAGCAGCCACTTTCAGAGGAAAATTGGGCCAGGTCCAGAGATGTATTACACATCGCCCGTCAGTAGAGAAGCCTTCCTTTCCAAAACTCGTTCCTCATTTTGCCTCTGATAGAACCTATATCTGCTTCTGGTGGAAGACAATACACACTTTTTAGTACAGACGAGATGAAGAGAATAGAGGTCAGGACAAAAAGGCTTGCCAGTTCTGATCCATCTGAAAGAGCCCACCTTAGAGACAAAGCAACAAATAGCAAAGTTCCTCCACAGTCCGACTGCTGGGTAAGAGTGAACATGCAAAGGGAGCCGCTGCACCCAAGGTGGGGACAGATGTGACGGCTGATGTGAAAGCCAGAGGGCTGAGCACTCAACATCAGTGGACAACAATGCGTGGGGCTGTTGATATCCTCCCAGATACTATCTGATGACACTACCAACTATCAAACACACTGGCTTCAGGAACAAACAGGCAGAGAAAGATATGGCAAATCTTTACCTGAAGGAGAAGTTCCTGAAGCTGGGCCCGTTTCTGCTTTATCCGTTCTATCCGCCTCTGCTTCTCTATCTTTAAAACATAAGTTATAAAAACAAACACATCTTTAAATCATTTTTAAACATTTATATTTATTTTATGAGTGTTTACCCCTATCTTAGTCAGGGTTTCTAATCCTGCACAAACATGACCAAGAAGCAAGTTGGGGAGGAAAGGGTTTATTCAGCTTACACTTCCACATTGCTGTTCATCACCAAAGGAAGTCAGGACAGGAACTCAAGCAGGTCGGAACTTGGAGGCAGGAGCCGATATGGACATCACGGAAGGATGTTACTTATTCACTTGCTTCCCTGGCTTGCTCAGCTTGCTTTCTTATAGAGCCCAAGACAACTATCTGAGGAACGGCACTACCCACAATGGGCCCTCACCCATTGGATCACTATTTGAGAAAACGCCTCACTGCATTCATTACTAGATCTCATGGAGGCACTTCCCTCTATTGAAGCTCCTTTCTCTGTGATAACTCCAGCGTGTGCCAAGTTGACACACAAAACCAGCCAGTACAACCTCCATGTGCATCTGTGTATCACATGTATGCCTGGTGTCTGGTTTCCTTGGAAACCAGAAGAGGGCATTAGATCCCTTGGGAAGTATAGATGGTTCTAAGCCACCATGAGGGTGTCAGGAACTGAACCCAGGTCCTCTGCAAGAACAGCAAGTGCTCTCAGCCACCAAGACACCTCTCTGGTCTCCAAAGAGAATTTAAAATAAAGTCGTTCTTTCACCCTCTGGTATTGTATTTTGAGACAGGGTCTCCCTCTGTAGTTCATTTGAGGCTCAAACCCAACATCCTCTTGCCTACCTTTGGGGTATTTCTTCTTTGACATATCAAATAAATAGTCTTTCTTGTCTGCTCCACCCATATTTCCTGTTTGCTCCTCTCTCCTCTGGTCTGTACTAGGAGTCCCTTTTCTAGTTCTACTAACCATTACCACCCTTTGTATTAATTAAAAGTCATGTGAGTATCTATCTGTGGGACACTGCGGTAAGAACATAGGCTAAGCCCTACCTGCCGGTTATGCCCACACCTTTTCTCTAACATGCCTCTTTGACCTACTTAGCTCAGACCATATCTAATCCTTTCTTCTCTGTTCCATTCCCTCTTACCCCTTCTACCAGGTGTTTTTTATTTAAAAAAACATTTTTTTTGAGACACAGTGTTACTATGTAACCCAGACACAATAGGATTTTGAGATCCTCCTGCCTACACCTTCTAAGTGCTGGGATTACAGGTTCAGACTGTTGGACCCAGCATTCTAAAAATAGCTTCCACTGTTTCCAGATCAGGCCTACACTGCCTAACATTCAGAAATGAGTGTATCCCTTCTCTACAGCTATGTATCTTGGCACATTTAGCTATAATCTATGGGCATAATTCATACGTGGCAAACGCTCTACCACAGAGTTGTTACCTTGAGCCCAGACTAAATCACATTTTCACAACTTTTCTAATTTTTATCTCCTTTATTAAAGCAATTGTTTCCCGGGGTTTTGGTTTTAGTGTTAAAGTTTGTTTTTTCTGTAGTTATGGACATGGTAATGTTAATTGATTTTAGCTTATGGGTCTTTAGTATCAGCTTAATATTACTGATAATGTAATTAAAATGGGCCTGGAGAGATGGCTCAGCGATTAAGGGCACTGACTGCTCTTCTGGAGGTCCTGAGTTCAAATCCCAGCAACCACATGGTGGCTCACAACCATCTGTAGTGAGATCTGATGCCCTCTTCTGGGGTGTCTGAAGACAGCTACAGTGTACTTACTTAAATATAATAAATAAATAAATAAATCTTATCTGGGCAGTGGTGGCACACGCCTATAATCCCAGCACTCTGGGAGGCAGAGGCATTCTGAGTTTGAGGCCAGCCTGATCTACAGAGTGAGTTTCAGGACAGCAAGGGCTATACAGAGAAACCCTGCCTCGAAAAAGACCAAATCCAAAAAAACCAACCGCCCCCCCCCCCAAAAAAGTTCAAATTCTACTTAGGAAGAAGAAAAAGAGAAGGGAGACACTTCTGCTGTAGCACATGAAAACACTACCCTGTAGCCTTTGATGAATGTCTTTTTTTTCTGTCATTCATATAATAATAATAATAATAATAATAATAATAATAAATAAATAAATTTTTAGGTTGGGTGGGGTACAAATGTACTGAGTAAAATTTGAAACCAACTGTAATTATCTGCACGAGCCACTGTTAACCTCAGTTCAAATGGTCTTAACAGTAAAACTACAACAAACCAATTTAACAACACTGTGACAGGAAACATACTCATTTAAGGACTTTTTCTTCAGTGCTTAAAATTAACCAAGCTAAAAATGCTTTTAAATATTGTTCTAGAATTAGTGAAGGCCACAAGTGACATGCTGTCCTGTCACTTACTGACAGTGAGTCAAAGGTAGAAGACCTAACTTCCATAGTTATAGTTGGGTACTGAATAAGCAACACAGGAAACAAGCCACCAGTTTGAGCTATTTTTTGGATACATATAGATTTACCATGCATCAAAATAATGAATCAAGTAAGATTAGATTTGTTAGATGACCTACCAAAAATTAATTGGCAGATACTTAGATTTAAATTAGAATGAAAGGGGCTAGAGAGATGGCTCAGTGGTTAAGAGCACTGATTGTTCTTCCAGAGGTCCTGAGTTCGATTTCCAGCAAACATGGTGGCTCACAACCATCTATAATGGAACTGATGCCCTCTTCTGGTATTCATATACATAAAATAAATTAATCTATAAAAAATAAAATAAATTAGAATGCAATGAAGATACTTTCTAAGAAACGACAAAAATGAAATCCATTCATTTAACTTTGCTGTTGTTCTTGTGTTGGATTTTTGTTGTTGGTCTGTTTTGAGACGGCATATCTCAGTCTAGCTTTGGGCCAAATAGTTGAGATGATCTTGACCCTTGATCCTCCTCCTACTTCTGAAGTGCCAGGATTAGAGGTATATGCCATTGTCCCCTTCATGCCCAAACCACTCACTGACATTTTGTTCCTCAGTTCCTGGTTTTATAAAATAAACTGCAAACTGTATCTCCAAAACTCTTCCAATTCAAAATTTTCCACAGTCTTAAAGTAATGGTAAAGTAAAGCAAACATGAACAACTGGGAACATTTTAATATCACATAGTTATATTTCTAAATTAACTGTCTCGCATGCAAAACAAACAACTACAAAATCCAGCCAAATATCCAAGAGTATCCCTACTTACTTCCAGGTTTTGGCATTCCTGAGCAGAATTGGTAGGCAGGCCAATCCACTTGATTTCTTTTTTTTCCTTTGAAATTATGTTCATCGCCATTAGCACATTTAAAGCATCATAAACTCTTCGTCTAATGTTCTTCTGATCATAAGCCTGCTAAAAAATATTTTTATTAAGTGGTGAATTTTACAGGTTATCTTTCACATGCTGTTGATATTAATAGTAGTATCTCCCAAGTACTGAAGAAATTCTATGCCCATTGAAAATAACTTCAGATTTAATATGTAGTGAAGACACTTGTAAACTTTTTTTTTTTCAACTTGTGTGTGTTATTTGGAGAGGGGTGGTGGACATAAATTCTTGCCATATTGTCTATGTAGAGTTCCAAGGACCACTTGTGGAAGCCCGATCTCTTTTTCCATCACATGAATCCTGTGACTGACCTCAGGTCATCAGGCTTGGTGGCAAAATGTCTTTGTCAGCTGAGATATCTTACCAAGTCTGAAGACACTTTTCATTTATTTGTCTGTTTTATTTTTTTTTAGGTTGTTTTGAGGGTTGAATCCCAGGCCTCATGCATGTTAAAAAAAGTGTTCTATCACTGGGTTAGATCTCTAGTCCTGAAGACACCTTTAACAGAAATAACCTAAGAAGCAAACATTATAGCACCACTAGACTGACAAAAACCCTACAGGGGCATCTTGGGTGGGGGAGGAGGACTAAAGTGGAAACCTGGAGATGCAGAAAACAAAGATGTGGGTAAGCCTCAGCTGCATACAAAGCTTTCCTAAGAAGTCCAAGATAGATAAAAATTAATATCCATAACAAATATATACACAGAGAGGTAAAGTATTCAAAGTGCCTGCATTATTTGTAGAATTTTATACTTTAAAAACATAGGGGCTGGGGAGATAGCTGAGTGGGTAAGTGCTCACTATGCAAGGGCGAGACCCTAAGTCTGGATCCCCATGACCTGTGTAAAAGCCAACTGCAGCACACATCTGCAACCCCAATACAAGGGCAGTGAAGACATGTCGACCCTAGGTGTATACTGGCCTCCCAAGATAGCCAATCATTAGGCTTCAAGTGAGGATGCCAGGAACAGTATCATGTCTTTAATCCCAGCACTTGGGAGGCAGAAGCAAGTATTGCTCTATGAATTCAAGGGTAGTCTGGTCTGCACGGTGATTCCAGGCCAGTCAGACATGCAAACGGAGACACTGTCTATAAACAGACAAACAAAAATGAGGTGACAACTGAGAAAGCAAAACACCCAATGTTACCTCCATCATTTGCACACTCATGCATGAGCCTCTACACACATGTATACAACACAGACAACATACACATGCACATCAAGAACACATGTTTTAAGGTCTATGACCTGTGCCTCTTATGATATGGTTCATGGACCAGTGCAAAACAGCTGTTTTCAGTCTATATCCCAAAATATTTCTGTATTCTCTGCACACTGATTAGTTCAGCCAACTTTTCATTCTCTTGGTAATAAGACTTTTATTGAATGAATAAATGTACAGTATCATGAGGTTTGTATCATGAGGTTCTTACCTTGTTATACATAGGAAGTTCTTAGCAACAAAAATCAAATCAATTAAATGTGATAATAAAGGATAGTGGGGACCACTAAGCCCATCGAAATATAAAATGAAATCTAAATCAACTAAAAAAGTTTAGATTATGGAACTGAATATACATATTGTATTCATGACATTTTAGGCTTCATTTAACATCATTTTCTGGGTAAAATCCTAGTATTCTGAACTTTTCTATTTCTGTTTATTTGACATGGGAGTGGGGTGTGTGTATCTCAATATGTAGCCCAGGCTAGCCTTGTGCTCATTATACTACAAGCCGGCTTCAATTTCCTGAGTGCCCCAAAATTTACACAACCCCAATATTATATTTTAAAACTACTGCCAGGCAGTGGTGGCACAAACCTTTAATCCCAGCACACAGAAGGCAGTGGCAGGCAGATCTGAGTTTAAGGCTAGCCTGACTTACAAAGCAAGTTCTAGGAGAGCCAGGGCTACACAGAGAAATCTTGACTCAAAGAAACAAAAAAGTTTATCTTTGTGGGCTACTGACATGCACCAGCAGGGTAAAGTATTTCCCATGTGTGCCTGATGACCTCAGGTGAAGGTGGAAGGAGGGAACTGACTCCCACAACACTGTCCTTTGACCTCTACAAATATGTCATGGCATGCATGTGCCCACAAATATCACATACACAAACATACGAATAAATAGGGAACTCTCAAAGGATTCCCAAGTTTCCAGATTCCTCACACCAATGACAGAAACCAACAGGTGTACTGAATCCAGGAATCACAGTCTGAGCATAATTCATGATCTACCTACCGAGTCAGCCGCCAGATGGTTATTTGAATTGGTAAACTCGGACACCAGCTCGTCAGCTACTTCATTGTATGATGTTGTGCCTTTCCGCTGGACTTTCTCACACACCTTCATTGAAAAATGTCTCAAACCTTTCCCATTTTTATCTCCCTTTTTGCTTCGTTTACTAGGAGAGAAAGATTGATGAAAAAAATTCATATTTCATTAGAGACTTCCTCTACAAAAACCATGTTAAAAAAAAAAACAAAAAACAAAAACCAGAAGATAACCACTTTGTTTCTGTTACAAATGAAGAAAATTTAAATTGAATAGAGGAAATGTTTTCAAATTTAATTTTTATCTTAAGAGCTTAACAATATATAGAATGCTTTTCTACAATATCATTCATTTAGTAAGCAAGTGTTGACAAATTACTGCTATATGCCAGTGACTATTAGACACTGGAAATAAATTTGTGAAAAGCTATAATAACTCTACCTCCTAGAGTTTATGTGTTTTTTTATACTTTTCTTTGACATTAAAACTATCACCATCTCAGTTCTTACCCATTAAAACTTGAGGGGTCAGTTTAGTTCTAATAATATATGAGCATCAAGTATATATATAAAGACTATTAGAGGCCTGAAGTATAAAAATAGAGGTGAAATTCTTTCCCTCAGTGAGACCTAAAGCATGATGATAAAACATATACATAATGAAAGGTAAAAGTGCCAGGCACAGCTACTCACAATGCAGTGGAAGTGTGAAGATGGACAGCTGTTCTAACCTACAGGAAGATGACTTGCAGGGAGAGTCATCAACATTGAGTAAAGGCCAAAGGAGGGGCGTGAGGAGAGTTTTAGTCAAGACAAGCAGCAGAAATACAGTGTGGAGAGAACAGATAACATACAAAATACAGAAAACAAGCAGGGCGGAGCCAGCCAGTACAGTGTGCAAGGGGAGCCACGGCAGACATGATGAAGACCAGGCTGCGCCTTAACAACAAGCCAAACAAACCTGACTTCATCTCATCATGTTTATCAGCATAATCAAACTTATTAACAAATTATTTACATGTTCTGTGTTATATAAAAAAAAAAGCTCTTTCAAAAGGACATCTTCCTTCATTTCCCTACATTCCTGTTATGGTTGTCAACTTAACTACTTCTATAATTAACTAAAACCAAGCAGCTAGGTTTCTTTGTTAATTTTTATTTCTTGAGACAGGGTCTCACTACGTATCTCTGGCTAGTTTGTAACTCACTACATAGAGAAGGCTAGCCTCAAACTCATAAAAATCCAGTTGCATCAGATTTTCCCTCCCTTCCTTTCCCTCCCTCTTTTTGTTTTGTTTTTTTGAGACAGGGTTTCTCTGTGTAACAGCTTTCGGTGTTCTGGAATTCACTCTGTAGACCAGGCTGGCCACAAACTCAAGAGATCCATCTGCTTTTACCTCCCATGTGCTGGGATTAAAGGTGTGCGCCGCCTTGTCCAGCTCCTTCAGATTTTCTTAACCAGACTATGTGAAGCACAGAATCACCTTAATTCTCAGCCACACCTGGTGGCAGCCCAGATAAAGGACATGGAAGAAGGAAACTCTGCCTTTTGCCTGCTTGTCCTTGTTCTCACTGGCAAACTCATCTGTCCTATGGCTGAGGCTTTCCTTCAATAGTTTAGATACAATTCCTTCAGGATTTCAACACTCAACAAAGACGAGTAGCTCTCCAGGAATCTTCCAGAACTCCCGCTTCAGAATGGAAATGCTGAGACATTCAGCCTCAGAGACTGAATTACTATGGGCTTCTTGGCTTTTTCCACTATGAAACAGTCATTGCTGGACCACCCAGACCACACCCTATAAACCAGTCTAAATTGTTTTTTAGTGTATGTATGTATTCACTCTAGTACTTCTTCTGTTCCCTTAGAGATCCCTGAGGAATACAATTAGGAAAGAATCATTAATGCATCCCAGAGTACAGGTACTGTATCTCACAGGCTACTTTTAAAATGCAGTGAAGTCACTAAGTGGTTATTGAGTTGCACTTAGGCAGACATTCTTGTATTAAAGTGGAAGGTGAATTTATGGGGAAACAGGCAGTGAAAGAAAAGTCAGCTAAGAAGTGGAGGTGATGACCTGGAACTAGGTCAGTAGACAGGAAGAGGAACAAACAGAATTGCAAAATTTGAAAGGCAAAAAGTAGTAAAACTAAGCACTGACTGATATGGAAAGAAAGAAACAGAAAAATAGCAAAGTCTGAACTGAGTATTTAAGTAGTAGTAGGTACACTCTGAGGGGCTGGTGAGGTGGCTCAATAGATAAAGGTGTTTGTCTCCAGGTCCAATGACCCCAATTAGAGCTGGACCCCAAACAAGAAAAGAACTGATTCCATTAAATTGTCCTCTGACTTACATAATTGTTCAGTGGCATATGCACACCAACACTGATAAACACAAAAATCAACCAATCAATCAATCAATCAATCAATCAATCAATCAATGTAATTTTGAAAATGTTAGGGCTAGAGAGATAACTCAGCAGTTAAAAAAAAGCATACTGTTCCTTACAGAAGACCAGAGTTTGGTTTCCGGCATTCATAGTCACCCTAAATCCAGCTCCAGGAGATCTAATGCTCTCTCTGGCCTTCAAGAACACCCACATGCATGTGACACCCAAGCATGCATGCATGCATGCATGCATACATACATACACACACACATCCCAAATCCTCTTTAATTGCTAAGCACAATGACACATACCTGTAATACTAACATTTGGGAGGCTCAAAAATGAAAAACAAACAAACACACACACAAAACCAACAAAACACTCTCCCAAAACCCTTATTAAGTAGGAGTGTGTGTGTGTGTGTGTGTGTATCTAGATAGCTCAGTAGTAAAGAGCCCTTTTTGCTCTTGTTATGTGTGTGTGTCTAGATAGCTCAGTAGTAAAGAGCCCTTTTTGCTCTTGTTGTGTGTGTGTGTGTGTGTGTGTGTGTGTGTGTGTGTCTAGGAGAGCTCAGTAGTAAAGAGCCCTTTTGCTCTTACAGAAGATCCAGTTTAGTTTCGAGCACCAACATGGTAGCTTACAACCATCTGTTAAACTCCAGCACCAGGAGATCTGATGTCTTCTCATCTCCTGGGCACAGAATGCATGGTGTTTGTGAGTGAGTGTGTGTGTGTGTGTGTGTGTGTGTAAGTGTGTAAATACATCTAAGAAAACTTTTTAATATTTGTGGGTATATGTATGAATTCCTGTTCAGCATATACTTACGACACTAATAAGTCAGGGTTTATCTATATTTAGTTTTACAGATAGTGCCAACTTCCAAACATTACTGTGATCATTTGTACTGCCTTCAGTAGCACAGGAGCATTTTAGGTGCTTCATATTCTTGAAAAAAATCAACAAAAGAGTACTACACTGTGATTTTCACTTGTTTTTTTTTTAACTGACTAATGTTGATGAGTATTTTTGTAGTAAACTTATTAACTATTTCTATTTGTTCCTAGAATAAGATTCTATTATTTCATTTTTTCAGTTGAGAAAAGGGTCTCACATTAGCCCAGGCTGGCTTATAATTCCCTAAGAGCTAAGGATATTGTAAAAACCATTGGCAAGGCTTTATTAACGGACCAATCATCTTATCAAGTCAATGGACTGACCCTGAGATGACAACTTACATTTTAATACACTGTAATACTAATATGGTACCTAGTATAGCGGCCAGCATGTCGTTTTGAACTTAGGCTCATATAAGGAAGGGCTCTAAGCCAATAGTTCTTCTCTTTTTCCTGTTAGTGTTAAGAATGGAAGCAGGACTAATAACATCATACAGAGCTTCACTACTGAGCCATATTTCTAGCTTTTAAACTGACAGTACTTAATGCCAGAGAGAGCTGACTTGAGAGACATTTATGCATTACAGTACTTCTGATATATAATCAGGAAGGAGAATCACTGTACTAATATTCTAAGATGGCCTCATACCCTGAAAACTGTCTAGAGAAATAAGTGTTTGCTATGATCTAGAACTATTTAAAAGCAAAGCAAAACAAAACAAACTAAAAAAAAAAAAACCCAACAACTGTTTAAACGTTTGGGCAAGATAGGATAGTATGGAGTGTATTCACTCTGGAAGAACACGGTCTTTCTCAAAACAAGGGAGGGGTCTAAACGACAAAGTCACAAGCTATCTACTGAAACTTGTAATAAGTAAATTGAAAACCTTGATAAAATAATGAAATAATGGTAGAGACTAAATAAAGTTAAAGTTGCAAAGGAAACTCCCCTCTTTCCATAGTGGAATATGAAACAAAGCACACTTATACTCACCTTTCTGAAAAATCAGAGTCTATAAATTCTCTAGCTCGTTTTCTATCACTAAAAAGACAAAAAGATAGCTTAAGCACAACGCATAAACACAACTATTTAAATAATTTATTATAAACTGTCTCACTCTACACTGAATGTACACAAAAGAAAACTTATTTTTACAATGAGATAAAGACATGACAATATAATAATCCAAAACTGGAATAAGTTCAATGAATACTTGGGGAGAAAAACAGTACAGATTTACAAATTAAGTTTTACAAACTGTTCTGTCTTTATAATACATGAACGTATGTCTGTCAGTGTACATGGCATAAAGCACAAAGCATGTGTCAGGGCTGTTGCTACACTAGCTAATGTCTCCTTGAAACAAGGAGATTTTCACTGTTTGCTTGCTGCACACTTGCACAGGCTAGAACCCAAGCAGTGTGTTACCAAGTATGTAACTCCTCAAGTAATAAAACTTCAAATGTGATAAAAACAAGGTTTGGAGTGTTACTTTAATATCTTCCTTTCATCCCTTAAATTTGTGTGTGTGTGTGTGTGTGTGTGTGTGTCTAAGCCACAGGTATGTGGGTGCCCACAGAGGCTAGAAGGTGGTCTCGGATGTCTTGGAGATAGGTGGTTATGGGTGCCAGGAACCAAACTCTGTTCCTTTTTGAGGACAAGGGTTCTTAAGGACTGAGCCTTTTCTTCAGCTTGGCTTTTCTTTCCTGCATGCTGCCACTCTGCCCCGGCGAGATAAGGTTTTCCTATGCAACCCAGGCTGCCCCCAAGCACTCTCAATTTGCCTCTCTGCTCATCTTGCCTCAGTCTCTCCAGTATTGGGATTACTCTAATGCACTCCTGTTAATTACCTTTTACAGATGATGGGGTGCTGAGGTAACAGGGAAGAAAGCATTTCATAAATAAAGATGAAAAATGATTTGGTAGTAATGGTGGTAAAATGGTAATAAAAGGGATATTGCCTAGTTTTTATTAAAAAATTAAGGGAAGTTTTAATGGAAATGTTAATACATTTGTCGTCTTTTCCTAGTTTCCTTTCTGAGTTTTAGGAAAGTTGAAGGAAGATTCATGAATAATGCCAACACTTAACACAACTCCTTCCTTATGTGTCAAAACAATATAAAATTCGTTTTTATATCTCCAAAGCAGCTAAATATTATAATCATAAAAGTAGTCCTCTTTTAGAATTTTAAAGTCAGGAGATCTAGTTATAAGTTAAATTGTTTTTCTCAGTTTAAATATGGTTGCACTCATTGGACATGGTGGTACCTGCCGAAGCGCCACTCCAGATTGGAGGCAAGCCAACTACAGACTGAGCCAAATTATAATTGGTGATTTTAAAACAATATTTATATTAGTTTCTAAGGATCTAAACTAGCTGGGAATCATAGCAAATAACTGTAATCTCAATATTCAAAAGGCTGAGGCAGAAGGGTCACTAAGAGTTTAGTGCCAGTAGTATTGTGTATCAAGTACCAGACCAGTCAGGGTTATATTCTAAGACTGTCTTAGACAACAAAAACTACCAAACTACCAGCAACCTGTAATCCCAGCACTCAGAAGGTACAGGCAGTCTGATCAGGGCCCCATCTTAAGACCTTCCAAAACAAAATAAATACCCCCCCCCCTCCAAAAAAACAACCAATAGAACTAGATTAACAAAGCAAGAGAACACAGGGCTGGGGAAAAGGCTCAGCGTATAAGACACTTGCCATGTAAGCCCAAGGACCAGATCCTAGCACACACACAAAAGGTATGACTTTGGGGTGACCTGCCTGTAATTACAGCATTTACTAAGGAGGCCAAGTTAGGAGATTATCGGAGTAAAATAGTGAGGTAGATTAGCCAAATCAGCAAGTTGGCTTCAACAAAAAACTTCCCCTTAGTAAATAAAATGGCAATCAAGGTAACCTCTGGCCTCCATATGTATACACGCACACACATGTATATTCATGAATACATATGCTCATGCAAACATGAACACATACATCACACACAGACACAAAAACTTAACAAAAGGAACTTCTGGAGAGACAGCTCTGCTGTTGAGAGTCCACACTGATCTCTTAGGGAACTGCAGTTCCCTAGTTCATTGCATCTGCATTGGGTAGATCACAAATGCCTGTAACTCCAGTTCCAGGGAGCCAATGCTCTTTTCTGGACTCAACAGGCCCCTGTACGCTTGGTCACATACTCCACCCCCTATATACACATATACATAGTTTGGGCTGCTGAAATGACAGATAGAGAGGGACCTGCTGGCAAGACGGAGAAACTAAGTTTGACCCCTAGGAATCACACAATGGAAAGAGAACTGATTCCCAAAGGTATCCTCTAATTTCCACACATACTCCATGGCATTATGTGTGCACATTTACAAAATAAATAAATGTAAAATGTAAAAAGAGAGAGGTAGGAAGAAGATAAGATAGCAAACTAGTAAGGGGGCGGGAGGCTTAGAAACAGTAATTTCTGATACTCTTACCTGGGAACCCAGCCAGCAGCCTCAGTTATGTGAGTCTGAGTGACCATTGCTGGTGCAGGGGTGTATGGACTCCCAATCAGAACACTTCCTGAATTGGTGATTCTCTGTGGTGTGCTTATAATCTGCAAAGTTGGTAACAAGAAAATAAAATTAAAGTATTCATGCTTTTAATCCTAGCCCTGGGGAGGCAGAGGCAGGAGAATTTCTGTGAGCTTGAGGCTAGACTGATGTACTACATACAGAGTTCCAGGCCAGCTAGGGCTATATAGTGAGACACTGTCTCAAATAAATAAGCATACACGTTTAAAAGGCATGTTTTAATTTAACTTTTAAAAAAGGAAGGGGGAGCTGGAGATGGCAGTTAAGAGCACTGGCTGCTCTTCCAGAGGACCTGGTTTTGATTGTTAGCACCCATATGCGATAGCAGCTCACAACCAACTGTAACTCCAATTCCAGGGGATCCAATGCCCTCTTCCTGCCTCTTCAGGCATCAGGTACACAAGTGGTGCATAGACACAAATGCAGGTAAAAGACCCATATGATAGATCGATAGACAGATAGGATGCTTCTGGCTAACATATGGGAAGGACGTGCTGTCAACAGTTCTTAATGATGATCATCTAAGTAATCACTAGTACCTTTGACTTAATTCTATCCTAGCATCTTAAAACACCAGTACCCTGATTCCTGACATGATGTCAAAGTGTACATTCAAGTAACAGCATTTTGAAGGATTAACCTGGCAACTGACAATTTCTTACCATCAGAAAAATGTTCCTTTGGGAACTGGAAAGATGGCTCTTAGGTTAAGAGTGCTTGCTGACCACTTTGGAAATCAGTCTGTCGGTTCCTCAGAAAACTGGGCATGACACTTCCTGAGGACCCTGCTATACCACTCCTAGGCATATACCCAGAGGATTCTTCAGCATGCAATAAGGACACATGCTCCACTATGTTCATAGCAGCCCTATTTGTAGTAGCCAGAAGCTGGAAAGAACCCAGGTGTCCTTCAATGGAGGAATGGATACAAAAAATGTAGTATATTTACACAATGGAGTACTATTCAGCCATTAGAAACAATGAATTCATGAAATTCTTAAGACATGGATGGAGCTGGAGAACATCATACTAAGTGAGGTAACACAGTCTCAAAAGATCAATCATGGTATGTACTCACTGATAAGGGGATTAGAAACTTTGAATACCCAAGACATAATCCACATATTAAATGATGTCCAAAAAGAATGGAGGAGTGGCCCCTGGTTCAGGAAAGACTCAATGCAACAGTATAGGGGAATACCAGAACAGGGAAGTGGGAAGGGGTAGATGGAAGAACAGGGGGAGGGAAGAGGGCTTATGGGACTTGCGGGGAGTGGGGACCCAGAAAAGGGGAAATCATTTGAAATGTAAATAAAAAAATATATCAATAAAGGAAAAAAAAAAAGAAAAAACCTCATAAAAAAAGGGCTTGCTGTATAACTGTAAGGGCAGGAGTTTGAACCCCATTAAATAATAAGCTGGGCACACCATACATACCTGTAACCCAGCTCTGACAGAGTTAGGGGATAAAGGAATTATTAGTGCTTCCTTTATAGCTGAAAATATGCATGCTCCAAGCACAGGGAGATGCTCTGCCTCACACATGTGAACAGGCAGAGAGAAGACAGTAAGGTAACTAATGCATGCTTCTGGCTTTCAAGCACATATGTATGTAACATGCTCGCGTGCATAAATCAACTTTTAATCCTAGTACTTGGAAGGCAGAAGTAGGAAGATCTTAGCAAGTTTGAAGCCAACTAGGGCCACCAAATGAGACATTGTATTAAAAGCAAGCAAACAAAACCTCCAACCAGTACCCCTGAGAAAAAGGGAAATAAAAGCTTTATTTGAAACTGAGTCTACAACTGTAGTAGAGCCTGATTTTTGCAACCTAGGATAACAGTAAATTAGATTGTCAGAACCCAATATACATGCAAAAACACTATACAATCTGGATTGTTATAGAATGAAAAAACTAGGTTCCCCTGAAAAAGCCAAATGTACCTTCTGTAGGCTGATTTGAACTTCAGAATTTAATGTCAGTGGAGAGTTAGAATGTTACAGATAAAAAGCCAAAATGATACTGAAGTATCTTTAGTTCCTCTACCCATCATTTACTATCAACCTCTGCATCTGGCTGAGTACCCCTTTTGGAATACATCTTGGCAAACTAGCTTTAAATAAGCCAAAAGCTAAGAATATCATCAGATAGCAACAGGAGGAAATGTGGAGACAAGGTGTGGAGCAGAGACTGAAGGAAAGGCCATCCAGAGACTGCTCCACTTGGGGATCCATCCCATATACAGACACCAAACCCAGACACTATTGTGGATGCCAAGAAGTGCTTATTGACAGGAGCCTGATAGAGCTGTCTCCTAAGAGGCTCTGCCAGTGCCTGACAAATACATAGGCGGATGCTCACAGCCAACCACTGGATGGAACATGAGGTCCTCAATGGAAGAAGTAGAGAAAGGACCCAAGGAACTGAAGGGTTTTGCAACCCCATGGAAGGAACAACAATATCAACTAACCAGACCCCTCCAGAGTTCCCAGGGTCTAAACTACCAACCAAGGAGTACACATGGAGCAACCCATGGCTCCAGTCACATATATAGCAGAGGATGGCCTTATCGGACATCAATGAGAAGAGAAGCCCTTGGTCCTATAAAGGCTCATTGTCCCAGTGTAGGGGAATGTCAGAGTTGGGGAGCACCCTCATAGAAGCAAGGGGGGGGGGGAATGGGATAGAGGGTTTCTGGAGGGGAAACCATTTGAAATGTGAATAAATAAAATATCCAATAAAAAAATCTGTGATAGTCAAGAAAAAAAAATCCAGGTAAGCACTTCTATACAGGGGAATGTGTCATTTGGAATAACTTGAATATGTTCTCAGGCCATGGGCCACTTGTATTTGTCTCAAAATAAACTCTCATTTCCTTTGAAATGAGAGCATATTTTGCATTGACAAATGTAAAAACATTTTTCCCCCATCAACTTTACCTCGTACTATTTTTTTTTTGGTTTGGTTTTTTTTTTTTTTTTTTTTTTTTTTTCGAGACAGGGTTTCTCTGTGTAGCCTGGCTGTCCTGGAACTCACTCTGTAGACCAGGCTGGCCTCAAACTCAGAAATCCGCCTGCCTTTCCTCCCAGAATGCTGGGATTATAGGCGTGAGCCAACACAGCCCGGCTTACCTCGTACTATTAAATAAAGTATTTTGGTCAAGCTCAGTGGCATATGCCTATCATCCCAGCACCTGAGAGATTACCAAAAGTTCAAGGTCAGCCTCATCTACCTACCTACATAACAAGTCAAACTATTCTGGGTTGCATAAAATTCTGGGTTTGATCCTACTGACCTCTGTGGCACACATGTGGGATGTGACATCCCACACTTGTAATCCTAGCATTTGGAAGGGCGCAGCTAGAGGACCAGAAATCAAAGGTCACTCCTGGCTACAAAGGAAGCTTGAGGACAGCCTAGGCCTCAAGACCATCTTAAAATACATCAAACACTGTACCATGTGGGTTTAATATCCTTAATTATTGATATATATGGATTTAAAAGTATTTGCTTAGAGATAATTATTCAACTCCTGACCTTTCTGCGTCTACCTACCAAGTGCTGGTAGGCTCCTTACCTTGCACCTCTCTCCTCTATTTTTTTTCACTATTAAGTTAAAAACTTGGAATATATTAATTTAGTATCTCACTAGCATCCACCAACCCTGCTAAGCTGATGTTCCCAATCCTATCAATGTATCTGGTGACTAAAAAAGTTCACAAGATTTCTTCCATGCTGGAACGGAAGTAGGGGGGTGGGGGGTGTAAATCATGTTTCTAAACCATGGTCACTCATATGTAGAAAGAATCTCTCATGCATTATATGGAAGTATCACCTGTCAATAAAAATCTGATGGTCAATGGGCTGAGGCACGATTAGAAGGTGGGACATCTGGCAGAGAGAGAGATAGGAACTCTGGGAAAGGGTCAAGGGGGAAAGATGACAAAACTGAGAAGGGATAACTAGCCATGTGGCAGACATAGACTAGAATAAATGGGCTATGTAAGTTACAAGGGAGTCAGAGAATAAGCCAAAGCTTATGACCTAGGCATTTATTCATAAATAAAAAAGTCTCAAGAGTCATTATTCTGGAAAAAAAGAGGCTGGGTACAAATGGCATCTAATGTACAGACTTCTTAGAATCCAGACTTAGAGCTTGAGAAAAAAGAAAATCACTGTTTCCACACACGCCCTGGAGCAGTTTCCTAGCCTGTGAGGCTCTTTTAAGAGGAGGCCCGTGAGCTAACTCGGCTGGTGGGAGCTAGAACCGAGCTTTGGTTTCTCTCCTACTGGAGTCTCAGGGCATCTCCCAAGCTCAACAGGGTTCCAGTGAAGGACTGGGGCGCATGCTAGAGAGAGCTAGGCGGCCTATGGGGAAAATGCAGCCCGATTAAAAGCCTGCAACAGTCCGGGGTCAGGCAGAGAGGGACGGACCAAAGGGGTGAAACAAGAAGCCAACAACCAGCACAAGCTAGCTGACTGGCTGAGAGACTTGGCAGACACATGGAAACAGAGAAAACCTGAAACCTCAACAGACTTCGCAAGATACTTGGGAAGTTCTTAGGAAGAGAGTCAGAGATTAAAAAGAAAAATACCACCTGTGTTAAAAAATGGAAAACATAGCCGGGCGATGGTGGCGCATGCCTGTAATCCCAGCACTCTGGGAGGCAGAGGCAGGCGGATTTCTGAGTTCGAGGCCAGCCTGGTCTACAAGAGTGAGTTCAAGGACAGCCAGGGCTACACAGAGAAACCCTGTCTCAAAAAAAGCCAAGGGGGCTGGAGAGATGGCTCAGTGGTTAAGAGCACCAACTGCTCTTCTAGAGGTCCTGAATTCAATTCCCAGCAACCACATGGTGACTCAACCTTATCTGTAATGAGATCTGACACCCTCTTCTGGTGTGTCTGAAGATAGCTACAGTGTACTTACATATAACAATAAATAAATCTTAAAAAAAAAAAAAAAAAGCCAAATCCAAAAAAACAAAAAGAAAAAAAAAACACAATGACACAATGCATCTAGACCCCATATAATTTTACCCCATAATTTTGTTTCACTTATCAGCATACAATAATTATTTTTCAAAAATAGATGAAATTTTATATATACTTTTTTTAAAAAAATCAAAGTAAGAAAACTTAAAAAAGGAAAAGATTGAAATATTAAATGCCAGAGTGTTAGCAATAAAAAACAGATTGTAAAATACTCTCAGAAAAAGGATCTTTGGAGGAATCCAATCTAAAGCCTACAGCACCACCTTGTGACAAGATTTCAGAATGGCAACTTATTAAATTCCTAAATAAAGAGACTATACTGAGTTAAGAATAAAGATTATGTTCAATAATGCTACCTCAGAACAATGTCATACAAAAGGGTGGACTGTTGAATCTACTTTTAGGCCAAAGAATATTAACAAACCAAATATCTTACATTTGGTTTGGGCTTTGTATATTGATACAGATTAAGGTTATATTTATACTATGAATATATGAATATATGAATATATGTTTCAACTCTTGTTTAAGGTGTTGTACCTATGCAATTTTTTTTTTGGCGAGACAGGGTTTCTCTGTACAGCCCTGGCTGTCCTGGAACTCACTCTGTAGACCAGGCTGTACTAGAACTCAGAAATTCACCTGC
This sequence comes from Apodemus sylvaticus, assembly GCF_947179515.1. NCBI lineage: Eukaryota > Metazoa > Chordata > Mammalia > Rodentia > Muridae > Apodemus > Apodemus sylvaticus. The sequence continues at coordinate 27,614,803 of NC_067478.1, forward strand.
CTCTGCCTCCCAAGTGCTGGAATTAAAGGCCTGCGCCACCATTGCCTGGCTACCCTATGCAATTCTTAAAAATCCAATATTAAGTTCTAGTTCTTTAAAGCTGATATAGTGTGGGGGAATGCTGGGACAGGGAAGTGAGAGAGGGTTGACTGGGGAACAGGGGGAAGGGAGATGGGTTATGAGACTTTGGGGGGTACCAGGAAAGGGAACAACATTTGAAATGTAAATGAAGAATATATCTAATAAAAATAAATTTAAAAGCTGATATTATAAACTGTTCATGTTAATTAAGAAATCCAAGTTAACAGTCCATCAAATAGTCATATTAGGTAACAGCTCAGTTAATTTACTGGAGTGTTTCATCAGCCTATCTAGTCCTACAAGAGGAATCATCACAGAACTATCCTACATACTCTATGTATTTCTCACTTGTACAGTATTGTTACTAAAGAATTATTTTCTGTTATTGGCAGCCTTGAGCTTAGTGTTACTGATATAAAAGACTTTCAAATAGAATGAAAAAGAAAACGTAAGAAAAACCAGTTTTCTTTATCGAGAATAACCCTGAAAAGAAATTACTAAAATTTAGTTTGCTTTTTCTTTTGTTTCTAAATATCAAATTGTCACATTCTACACAGCAATTTCTTAACATTTTCTCTCTCTTCCCCCCCCCCCTTTTTTTTGGACAAACTTTCTCTATGCAGTCCTGACTGAATTTGCTATGTAGGCCAGGCTAGTCTCAAACTCACTGAGATCTGTTTGCCTCTGCACACAAGTCCTGAGATCTTAAATCTATAGATTAGGTTCTGTAATGTAACAGAAAAGAATCTGTACTGTAAATTCAAAATGCATATTCTTTTAAACTAGGATAATAACAGTGATCATTAAGAAACAAAACAAATGCTGGGTTTGCTGCCACACACATTCAATCCCAAGACTAGAGGCACAGGCAGAGGGATATTTGTGAGTTTAAGGCAGCCTGGACTACATACTGAGACTCTGTCTCAAAACCAAAATAAATAAAGACAATGTGGACGGACATGGGCGTGCAGCCCCTGCACACCAGCTGCATGGGAGGCTGAGGCGTGAGAAGAGCTTCAGCCCAGGAGTTCCAAGCAAGACTGGGTAGTAGAACAGCGCCCATCTCACAGCAAGCAAAACCAAACCAAACCAAACCAAACCAAACCAAACCAAACCAAACCAAACCAAACCAAAGAACAAAAGTAAAACTCAATCTATCTTGAATGCAGAAAAATAAGTTACATGGACAATGAGTCAAAACATACTTTATACCCTTGAACCATAATTTTGAAGTTCCAAATTTAAGTAAGGATTTAAAATATACCTCTTGGTTGGCGAGAAGGCCATGTTGGGTAAAGGGGCTTGCCAAGCCTAAGGACCTGAGTGAGTTTAATCCCTGAAACCACAGGGTAGGGGAGAAATGGTTCTTGGAGCTGTCTGATCTCCACAGGTGCCCTGTAACTTATTTGGACAGACATATACACATATGAAAATAAGTTAATAAATAAGTATAAACATACTTCTATAACATTCAACTAAGAAAAGGAAAAAGCATTTTAAATTTTAGAACCAACTACTCCTCAGATTCCAAACCTCAGATATCTTTAATTTAATCTCATCTGCCATTTCTAGGACAACTTTGTTACTCTGTCCCAGACAGGGACACCTTGTGTGTCTTCTCTTATGGCTACTCTACTTCTGAGGCAGTGCTACTGAACTTCTCTTCTGCAACAAAGGTTTACTCTTCCTTGACTTCAAAACTAGTCTGTTTAATTTCCAACTTGCAAGGAACCACGTAATCAGAAAACAGTTTTAGTAACCAGAAATTTCACATCAAAGCCCCTGCATATTCAATGTCTGGTAAAGGCTGGGTCTCTGATTCTAAGATGCTTCTTGAAGCATCCTTTTGGGACAGAATTGCTTGGGGTTCCTGTGAAGTACAGAAGGCAGGTTTGAAGGTCAGTGAAGACAGATCCCTGCCTCATCATCAACTTTGAACCCCACCTACTATTCCCTGGAAACATACCAAGGAAATCTCTCCTTAAGATTTAAAATATCGGGGCTGGAGAAATATCGATAAAGAGTACTGACTGCTCTTCCAGAGGTCATGAGTTCAATTCCCAGCAACCACATGGTGGCTTACAACCATCTGTAATGGGATCCGATGCACACTTCTGTTGTGTCTGAAGACAGCAACAGTGTACTCATATATATAAGATAAATAAATAAAAAAAACTTTAAAAAAAGATTTAAAATATCATACTAAAAAAAATACACAGCTATCTATCATTTAGGCCTATGAAAGGAAAGTTATGACTTTTTTAGTCAAAAAAACCTAGAAGATAACTTTAATTTCATCCTGAATGAAAAAATGCTGCCCAGATTAAAACATATTGTTGTCCCCAATCTTAAGAGTTAAGGCAACTGGGGCTAGAAAGAAGGGGTATCAATGAAGAGCACTGGCTGCTCTATTGGGGATCTAGGGTTCAATTCTCAACACCTACATGACAGCTCTCACAACTGTAACTCTCCTTCCAGGGGAATCTGACAACTTCTTACCTTCATGAGTGTTGCAAACAGATCTTACAGACATATATATAGGCAAAACACCCATAGACAGAAGAAATAACAATGTTTTAAACCGCATTATTCCAACCTGACTTGTCAGTCATTTGGCCAGGAGACTATTCCTTAGAAAAGCTTATTAGCCTGAAGATAAGTTAAGAAGATGAAAGAATCCCTGCCCCCGCCCCTTTATATTTCTCTGTATAACAGCCCGGGAGCCCTGGCTATCTTGGAACCTGCTTTGTAGACCAGGTTGGCACCAAACTCAGAGATCCACCTGCCTCTCTGCCTACCGAGTGTTGGAATTAAAGGAGTGTGCCACCATGCCTGGCAATAATTGTATTCTTTCTTTTTATTTTTAAAGATTTATTTATTATTATATCTAAGTACACTGTAGCTGTCTTCAGACACACCAAAAGAGGGTGTCAGATCTCATTATGGATGGTTGTGAGCCACCATGTGGTTGCTGGAATTTGAAATCAGGACCTTTAGAAGAGCAGTCAGAGCTCTTAACCACTGAGCTATCTCTCCAGCCCCAATAATTATATTCTTAATGTGATAATAAACCTGTACACCTCTAGAGCCTCTCCTTGCATATTTTCACTGTTACAGACCCACATATCCCTAGCCAAAGGCTACGTGGAGGATATAAATTATGCTAAGCTTGACTTCTGGGTAGCAGGACTCACAAAGTCCCTCAACACTGCCATCTCCTTAGAGCCAGAGAGACTTTGAATTGTGCAGTCAAGGAAGGAAAACAAATGAAGCATCTTAGCAGAACTGGACACACACATTTCAGGTATGTTGCTGCACATCTATGTATATAATCAAGGTTGTTAAAACTTTAAATCAGCTGGGCGGTGGTGGCGCATGCCTGTAATCCCAGCACTCTGGGAGGCAGAGACAGGTGGATTTCTGAGTTCGAGGCCAGCCTGGTCTACAGAGTGAGCTCCAGGACAGCCAGGGCTATACAGAGAAACCCTGTCTTGAAAAAAACAAAAATCAAAAACAACAACAACAAAACAACAACAACAACAACAACAACAAAAACACCTTTCAATCAGAGTTAACTGTTTGTACCAATTTGCTTCTGAGGGACTTGATGCCTGTAAGGTCTCAGCCCACACTATGGAGCTGCAGGATCTATACTGTAGAATGCTTTTTCTCTATACCACTGAGGCAGGAAAGACAGGAAATTTGGGGGACATGAGTAGCTTCTACCCAGGATTAAAGTCTCTTGCCAAATGAAGAGTAAGAACTCCAGCACATCAGCATTTGCTATGAAGGCTACTAACAGAAATATTTTCTTCATATGTAGACTTTTTATCTTAAGGCAACAATAAATTAGGCCTAAAATCCAAATATGTATGATCTTGGGTAGGCTTCCATTCCCCAGACTTTGCCTGAGAACCTCAAAAAAACGTTTCCTGCATTTCTGTGGGCTAGGATTTTATCTTATCAACTATGAGGTGACCCCTCAGGAATCATCCAGTGATAACACACTTAACTTCAAATCCCATAAAAACCCTTCATCTAACTACTGTAAAATCTAGGAGCTGCTACTCGCAGAAAGTCCTTATAACATACTCTCCAAAATGCTTTATTCTGAGCATCTCCCTCCTAACCCTGATGTTTAAACCTATCTTAGAATATCTTTACTAATGGGGCTGGAGACTCTGGTTAAGAGCACTCACTACTTTTCAGAGGACAAGTAGATTCCCAGCACCTACATGTTACTCACAACAGCCTGTTAACATAATTTCTGGAGATTTCATGCCTTCTTCTGACCGTCATGTGTACTGCTTGCACATGATGCACAGATACACACACACAAAAAAATACCCATTCACATAAAATTCTATCAAAATACAGTATCTTTAATAAAATTTCCAATTCTGCTTTATAAACTGATTAGGCCTAAAATTCTTTTCCACTTGAAAGCCACAAATTCAGGTTTAGCCCACAGTAAAGTTGTTTTTTTTTTTTTTTGGTTTTTTGGATTTGGTTTTTTCGAGACAGGGTTTCTCTGTATAGCCCTGGCTGTCCTGGAACTCACTCTGTAGACCGTGCTGGCCTCGAACTCAGAAATTCGCCTGCCTCTGCCTCCCAGAGTGCTGGGATTACAGGCGTGCACCACCACTGCCCGGCAAGTTTTTTAAAATTCTAAGGAAAATATTCAGGTTGCTAAGGATGGTGGCCCTCCCTATTGCTGTGGCATCTTCACCAGTTTGAGGGTGGCCTCATTCCCATAGCTTCCCCCTAAGCATTCTGATGAGGTCTCTCTTCAGTGGTCACAGTAATAGTTCCCTACCTAGTCCCTGAGGTTCCCTGAAAGGTTCTTTGAAATCTAAGTGGAATCAGCATTCTGTAGCCTAGAAGAGTCGGCACATGGGTACTGCTGCCAAGGGGATGTCATCTGTACCCTCTGAAGGAGTGACTACCATTCCTACACTGTACATAGGCACCTAGAGCCACACGTGATGACAAGGAATTTTAGTATTTACATAATTCCATTTCAAAGTACAGACTTTAGCTAAGTGTCTTATCTACATCTGCTGTAGTGGCTGAGAGAGAAGGCAAATGCTTAACCACTGTTTGAAAATCTCTCCAGAGCTACTTTCAAATGGGGACGATTTATTTGAGTCTCAGTCTCTATGGAGTTTAGAGATAGATTACATTCTTCACATACTTACAGTAAATTGTGTTTTATCTTTAACTTGAAATTTGCAGATGATTAACAGTCTTCAACTGACCCAAGGAAATGTCATGCTTATAATACCTTAAAGACTTCCTGAAACCAGTAAGAATGTTAAAAGACAGTTCTATCTAAACGTTGAATTCAAAATAGTGTACAGAATGCTCCATTTCATAAGCAAAATGTACTGGTACTGTTCTGTAAGTGAAAAGATATAAACACAATGAAAACAATGAAGAATTTCTCTTTAATATTTACTTATAGTCCCTTTGAAATGATTCACCGGAAAGACATTTCTGATTCCTGAAACTACATAGTGGAAAGACAGAACCTATTCCTGCAAGTTATCCTCTGACCTCTACACATGTTATATAGTAAATAAATAATTTAAAATAAAAATATTTAAGATTTTAAATTACGCATAAGGTTTTGGTTGGCTTACTATTTTTAACAGTAGGTATTTTCTATGTATGGGTATTTTGCCTGCATGGATGTCTGCACACCACTTCCATGCCTGGTGCCATGGAGGCCAGGAGAGGGTGTTAGATTCCTGACTATCATTGACAGCTGTGAGTCCCATAACTAGGTGCTGGGAATCAAGTCAGTCCCTCTGCATAGTCAGTGGTCTGAAGTACTGAGCCATCTCTCTAGTACCCTACAGTAGGCTTTTTGAGAGAGTCCTCCTGGCTTCAAATGTACTAAGATCCCCTCTTGCCTCAGCTTCCTGAGTGCAGGGCTTATAGGCAAGAACCATCGAACCTGAGCAGAGTAATTTTGTTTTGTTTTGGTTAGGTTTTTGGAGACATGGTTTATCTTTGTAATAGTCCTGGCTGTTCTGGGACTTGCTTTGTAGACCAGGCTGGCCTCAAATTTACAGAGATCCGACTGCCTCTACTTCCCAAGTGCTAGGATTACAGACAGGCATGTGCCACTTACCAGGTTGGTCAAAGTAATCTAATGCAACTGTAATTATATAAACAAGGTTTTCTGAGAGGGCTACATATTTCAAACTCTAGCAGGATTAATAAATATCTTTAAAGAAACACATGCATACTTAATTTTCATCCAGTATTTTTAGGGTTAAGAATTAAATGACATACTGTTGCTTCCCTAGTTATTTGCACACACACACACATTCAAGTTCTTTCTTTCCACCTGTCTACCCTGCCCCCCCCCCCTTCAGTCAGGGTTTCACTATGTAATCTCTGGATTGGAACTAAGTAGACCATTTATCCTGGAACTTGTGGTGATCCTCCTGCCTCTGCCTCCCAAAATATGAGTTCAAGCATGAGCTTACTTAAAATAATCTTTTAATGAAAAAAACCGAAATTTATAGCTCCAAGTATAAATTCAACTATTCAATTACACACTCAATTTATATGAGCACATATGGTTTCCACAAAAGTTATAAGACTGGTAGAATACAATAGATTTCAAGTTAATTAAGCAACAAAAGTTTAAAAAGGTCTCATAAGGGGAGAAAACCCTTAATGTTACATATTCAGAACCCACAGATTGAAATGTTAAAATTAAACATTAAGAGCACAAAAAATCATTAATATTTATTAATATAAATTAAAACTTAATTATACTGAGATAAAAACAAAACTTTTATTTACGGTAAATGAGATAACTAAAATTAAATAAAATATTTGATCAAACACCTTCAGCATAATTATCTATGAATTAGTCTTGCCTGAGCAAAGTGTCAATTCTAAAACTTAATTAATTTTCTTACCATTTGGGGTCCAACATTCACATTTATTGGCCCTAAGGTTTTCGGTAAAATCTTTGTTGGTGAGTTGGTGCTTGAAACTGGAAAGGCAACAAGTGAAATGTTACCTAAAAAGACAGATAAGTATGAAATCAGTCTTCGGCAGTATCAAGTTGACTTTTGTATATACACCAATGGGCCTATTCCATTCTACTAATTTACATTTGGAGACATACTGTCTCTGGGGTAGTGTGCACACTTTTAATCCTAGCACTTGGGAGGCAGGAGGCAGGTAGGTCTCTGAGTTTGAGCCCAGTGTGATCTATAAAATGAGTTCCAGGACAGCCAGGGATACAGAGAAACCCTATCAGGAAAAACCAAACAAAATAAACAAAAAACCAAAAAGTCTTAATTGAAATACATACAAACCTCTTTGTTGAAGCGAATATAAGCAGTTCTGTTAAATAATCTTATTTGTATTTGACAGGAAATTTATAAAATAGTTTGTCTACTTAACAACAACAAAGTTATAGCACCATGAAACAGATGTTCTACAATATTTTTTGTGATGCTGCTATTGTACCAGAAGCAGTTTCTTTTGTTACTTGCTTCTTAAACTTAGCCACTTAAAAACTTTTATATATATATTTTTATTTGATATATTCTTTATTTAAATTTCATTTAAAAACTTAAACTTGCTTCTTAAACTTAGCCAGGTGGTAGAAGCACATGCCTTTACTCCCAGCACTTGGGAGACAGAGGCAGGTGGATTTCTGAGTTTGAGGCCAGCCTGGTCTACAAAGTGAGTTCCAGGACAGCCTCACAGAGAAAGCCTGTCTCAAAAAAACCAAAATAACTATATATATATATATATATATATATATATATATACACACATACACACACATACACATACACATATATATACATACACTATATATATACACGTATATATATATACACACGTGTATATATATATACACACACATATATATACACATACATACACATACATACGTTTTATACAATATATATGGTTTTATACAATAATATAAATATGATATATATGCTAATATATAAATATAATGTATATGTGATATGTGTTATATCACAATATATTATATTATAATATATTATATCATAATATGTGATATATGATAATATTACACATAATGAGTTTGATAACATTTTTTATATGCATATATTTGATCATACTCACCTGCTCTTCCTTACCCTCCCTTGTCTTCTTCCAACTACTACTGAGTCCCTTTCTCTTTCATGTCATCCCTCACCCCACCCCCAACCCTGGTAGCCCTGGGTTTCATTAGAGGTGAGAGGCTAGGAGCATGGACACCTTACCAGAGTTATGCCACTCCGGTTAAACATCTCAACCTACAGACCCTTGGGAGAGAGCACACTCATGAGTCCCTCTCCCACTCCATGATGAGATGCTCAAAGTTCCAATCTTGTGTAGATCTTATATAGGTAATTATAGCTGTTGTGAGTTTAAGAATATCATAGCCAGGGCTGGAGAGATGGCTCAGCAGATAAGAGCACTGACTGCTCTTCCAAAGATCCTGAGTTCAAATCCCAGCACCCACATGATGGCTCACAACCATCCGTAAAGAGATCTGACGCCCTCTTCTGGTGCATCTGAAGACAGCTCCAGTGTACTTAACATATAATAATAAATAAATCTTTTAAAAAAAAAAAGAATATCATAGCCTTGTCACACCCAGAAGACAACATCCCCAACGACCTTTATCTCTTTTATTCTTTCTATCCCTTTTAAAATGTTCTATCTCTACCCTATGCATTTTCCTCAGGGATCTCACTATGCTGAAGGCAAAAGTGTAAAACAGCTTTTATACATGAAGAAACTGATGTTTAAGTTAGTAATTTGTGCACTATCCTATAGAGGAATCTCTACTCTAAGTGTCATCTTACCCTGAAAAACTACCTAGCTTCTGTGGTATGGGTGTTGGATAGGCCTCTGGGCATCTTGTAAACCTGTTATTACTTACTTTAGGCTTTACAGTAAATGAACTAGGTTGCCTTAATTGTATTCCAGAACCTAGCTTAGTCTCTTGCATACAATTCTAAAAACTTAATAGCATAGACTGGATTCCCTAACTTTTCCAACTGGATGCCAAACTTCCTATCAAACAGCCTAAATAATATGTTTATTTTCTCAAGATTGATGATGCATATGGCTGTGTACACCTTTGTACTGGCTGGTTTTATGTCAACTTGACACAAGCTGGAGTTATCACAGAGAAAGGAGCTTCACATGGGGAAGTGCCTCCATGAGATCCAGCTGTGAGGCATTTTCTCAATTAGTGATGGGGGGGGGGGAGGGCCCTTTGTGGGTGGTACCATCCCTGAGCTGGTAGTCTTGGGTTCTATAAGAGAGCAGAGGAAGCAAGCCAGTAAGGAACATCCCTCCATGGCCTCTGCATCAGGCTGGAACTTCTGACCTGCTTGAGTTCCAGTCCTGACTTCCTTTGGCGAACAACAGCAATGTGGAGGTGTAAGCTGAATAAGCCCTTTCCTTCCCAACTTGCTTCTTGGTCATGTTTGTACAGGAATAGAAACTCTAAGACAACCTTTAATCCTACTATAGGACATTGAAGCAGAAGGATCTAGAATTTGAGGCAAGATGGCTCAGTGGATTAAGGGACTTGGTGCTTGCTAAGTCTAAGGACCTATATTTGATTCCTGGGACTGGCATGGTAAAGGGAAAGTAACTGCACACATAAACATGTGTGCATGAAATCATAAATAAATAAATGTAATTTAAAAAATCTGCATGCAGAGGTTTCAGTTTCACAGTCTAAACCAATTTACAGTTCTTAATAAAAGTTTAAAATGGCTGGGTATAATGGTGCACACCTTTAATCCCAGCATCTGGGAGGCAGAAGCAGGTAGATCTTTGTGAGTTTGAGACCAGCCTGATTTTTATATAGTGAGTTCCATGACTAAATAGAGAGACTCTGTCTCAACAAACACACACATACACAGTTTAAGATAAGCTGCTGACATGGTGTCCACACCTGAAATGTTAACATTCTAGAGGCTGAGGGGAATGATTGCTGTGAGTTATAAGTTCCATACTGGCCATAACTAAAGAGCAAGACCATGTCACAAAGCGAGACCTACATTGTGGTAGCTTCTGTGGAACTAAAAGTCCAAGCTAAGAAGGGTTAATTCTCTTGTACATTAATTATATATTTTTAAATGTATTTGTTAATAATAATTAGTGTGTTGTTAAGTGCATACCATGACACCTGTATGGAGTTCTCAGAAGACAGCTTTGTGTAGTCACTTCTTTCCTACCACTTTTATATGGGTTCCTGGATGCCTGGCTTGAGTGGTAAGCCCCTTCATCCATCAGTCATCTGACTGATTAAATTATACTTTTATACAAAAATGAAGAAGAAAGCCAGGTATGGAGACCCATGGCTATAGTCCCACTTCCTGAGAAGAGGGAATCAGGATTAAGAGTTCATGGACATCTTGAGCTACAAAGCAAGTTTGTGACTAGCCTGGTCTATAGGAAGACCTTACTTAAAATAAAGAGAGAAAACAGTATAAGTGAATTCATGTTTATTAGTAAGAAGTGTAATATAGGTCATGCATTTCTCTTAGCTTTTCCTCGCCTGTTACTTCAACCAGTTCTTTTATTTTTAGGCCACCTAATTCATTTACTTGTCTAAACTGTTACTCTAGCCACTGTCCCTTTAAAGATCTCTTGCATTAAAACAATCATTCTCTTTAATCAATCCCAGCACACAAACATGCATCATTTCTTCTACTTTGAAAACAAACAAAACAAAACAAAAATCTTAAACTTCTCTTAATCGTGCATAATGCCAGTGCCAGCAGCTTACATCATCACCACTGTGGCCAGGTACGGTGCACTCCCTTCCACTGTCCCTATGAGTTTTGTATTTTCCGATGCAACTTGCACACCTTTAAAAGGTCCCTGTTGAAATCATGCACACCCTTCCCCATCCTGTCTGTCTCTTTTATGTCGCCTCTTTGCTCCTTCCCCAATAAACCTCTTGCGCTAGATCTGTTGTGTGGTGTGATCTCTGTAGTATACATTGATCAGGACCCACGATGGTACTTTTTGCCACTTAATGCTAAGAGCTATAGCTACCAACCCATTCCTGTTGACCTCCTCAGTAAAACTACTCTCAAAATCTATGGACATTTACAGTGTCCACTTCCTCCATTGCTGATTCTCTTGAACCCCTTCCCATTTTCCTCTTTAAAAATTTCACTTAAATAGCTCGTAGCAATATCTCCATGTTGCTGAATCCAAGATCAAGTCTTAACTTTCGAATCAAGTTAACCAATAGCATTTTACAGGATTGTACTACATCCTGTAAAACACTGTTTCTCACTTGGCATCTGGGTTAAGCCTCTCAGTCTTCTTCTAGCCAACTGGCTATTCCATTGTTGATGGCTGGCTTTCTTCTCTGAACTGTTCTGAAGCCCTAGGCCTCATTTCTCCAACCGCATTCATTTATCAACCTTTCCTTATTAGATAAAATGACCTCAGCCTCATGCATTTAAATACACTGAAGAGTCTAATGATCCTCTGGATTAAATTGCTGAATTTAGATCCAAGTCTTGGTTAGTTGTCAACTTGACACAGAATTATGTGAGAACAAGAATCTCAACTGAGAAAATGCTTCCATAATACTGCCCTGTAGCCGGGCAGTGGTGGCGCACACCTTTAATCCCAGCACTTGAGAGGCAGAAGCAGGCAGATTTCTGAGATCGAGGCCAGCCTGGTCTACAGAGTGAGTTCCAGGACAAGCCAGGACTATACAGAGAAACCCTGTCTCAAAAAAAACAAAAACAAAAAACAAAACAAAACAGAAAAAAAAAAAAAAAGACTGCCCTGTAAGCAAGCCTCTAGAGCATTTTCTTGATTAATTACAAATGCTAATGGACCCAGCCCACGTGGAGCTAGGCTGTATAAGAAAACAGACTATGTTCAGAGCCATTGCCCTGGCTGTGGAGGTCACTTACTAGAACAGCTATACAGAGAATATAAGGAGGTAAAAGAATCACCTGGACTACCATATTTCTATATAGGACATGATGTGTCACAAGGAGCAAGAGCACATGATAGACTGGTGAAGAAGCATGAGGTGCAGAGCACTTCTGCACATCAGGAAAAGGAGACCATTGCCAAGTGCATTGAAGATCTAAGCTACTTGCGGAGTCTCATGCTCAGCCAGTTATATGAATGTATCTACTTCAATTGAGACAGCCAGAGAGAATGAAGTGAGAACTCGTCTGTGTGAAGAACTCTTCTGTATTGCTGTCTATTGAAATTACAGTGTACCCTTCCTAAGAAATGAACTAGCTACTAAGTGGTTAGTGGCCCTATTGGCCAGTAAGGCTAGAGTTGTCTAGTGATCACATCTGAATAAGCAATTTGTAGTAATTTGCTGCCTGACTAAAATTACCAAGTTATAGTTTAAACTTGTAATTTGTTATACCAATTGCAATAAAATGACATTTGAAACAAGAAAAAAATGTCTTAAGTCCTTATAAAGATATATAAAGCCCTGTATCATCTGCAGCTCTCCTTCCTTCATGTTACCTGTACATGACCCCTTTTATTTTCAAATTTCTGACCCCCAACATCTTCCATGTCCATTCTCACCACTTCAAGCATCAAGCGACTTTTCAGAGGCCAAGGTAGCAGTGCTTGCTTCATTGTTCACATAGCAATGTGATATATAACATGTCTACATGTTCAAATCATTCTCCAGAGAAATGGATGTCTTCTGGCCTACATGTGCCACACAGACATGCAATGCATATACATTATTTTAAGTATTTCAAATATTATTTACAACAACAACAAAGAAGGAAGAATACAAAGGAGGCTGGGCATAGAAGCTAAGGCTTAATCTCAGCACTTGAGTTGAAAGAATTTCAACTCCAGTATTTGCTACATAGTAAGTTTAAGGTCAAAATGAGCTAAAAAGTGAGTTTTTAATAAATAAATAAACAAACAACAAACAAATAACTTTAAGATAATACAAAGGATGAACTTGCAAGATGACTTAGCAAATAAAAACACATACAGCCAGGTTTGACCCTCTGAGTTATAACCCTGGAGGAATGGTAGAGAGAACAGATTTTTGTAAGTCCTAACTTCTACATTTATACCATGGGGTGTGTATGTGTGTCTGAAAGTGCACTCAGCAATCAGGCACTCAAGGCCATCCTCAGCTACATAGAGAACTCAAACCAACCAACAAAATAAAAGCTATGTGATTGTTTTTCCTAAGAATTTCCCCTGTCCTGCTACTAGTTGTTAGTCACTTATTGTACGATCTCTTCAAATAATCAAAGAGCAAGATTACTGTGTTATGCTTGCAGCAATTTTTTTTTTGAACTTGATAGTTTTTGCTGTGTGTAGTTTTTCCCTGAGACAGGATCACATTTTGTAATTTAGTCTGTCAGCAGATCTACCTTTTCCTTTCCCTTTTGAGCGTTGCCTTGCCTTGGTGCCCAGTAGTTCTGTCTCCGCTTCCCATGCGCTGGACTTACAGGATGAGCCACCACAACGGGCAGGTTTTGTTTTATACTTAATTCTCCACATAATGCTTTCGAAGTAGTCAACTTTATAAAACTTTTCTCTTAAAATTTTTAATATTAAAATGAAGGAGGTCAAAGTAATGCTGATTTACTTTTGTTCCCTAATCTGAAGTACAACTTATACATGGGCCAACAGATGGATGGAGTCACAGACAGGGACAGGGGTGAAGGGGGGCGCACGCGCGCGCGCGCACACACACACACACACACACACAGTCATAGTCTACCTATCTTAACAAGCTGCATTTCCAATTGCATGCTATTCTTATAAACATGTACATGACAAAGGTTTATTAAGAAGTATGAAGCTGCCAGGCAGTGGTGGCGCACGCCTGTAATCCCAGCACTCTGGGAGGCAGAGGTAGGTGGATTTCTGAGTTCAAGGCCAGCCTGGTCTACAGAGAGAGTTCCAGGACAGCCAGGGCTACACAGAGAAACCCTGTCTCGAAAAAACAAAAACAAAAACAAAGAAACAAAAAAAACCAACAAAACAAAACAAAACAAAGAAGTATGAAGCATGGGCTGGAGAGATGGCTCAGTGGTTAAGAGCACTGACTGCTCTTCAAGAGGTCCTGAGTTCAAATCCCAGCAACCATATGGTGGGTCACAATCATCTCATAATGAGATCTGATGTTCACTTCTGCTGTGTCTGAAGACTGCTGCAGTGTACTTAGATATAATAAGAAATAAATCTTAAAAAAAAAAAAAGGAAGTACAAGGCACATATCTAGTCCTCTCTTTAGCATGGTAAAGCCACTTAGCTCCAAACACCGGCCTCACCTACCAGTGCTCTAGCTCTTTCTTCACTACATTCTTTAGATCTAATCAAAACACAATTTTGTTCTTTTTCTATCTTATTCAGTCTTAGAAACACTTAATTCTTAATTTTCCCATGTTTCTTTCATTCAGATTAATACTTATTTTGGTACATTGTTTTTTGACAAATAATTTAGTACATTTACTATAGATCCTCAAGCAGCCTGGCTCACCTAGTCTAGTATAACTGTCCTTCCCTATGTGTCTGGTTATACTCTGCACTGCACGGGGGAGAGGCACGAGGAGAGGTGACATGAGTTCTCATTTAAAATGCATTTCAGGGATCCAGTGGACACGTACTGAGTCAAAAACTAAGTAGAAATTCATGTTTTAAAACTGATTGGGAAGAACTGTTATGTTTCAAATTAAGAAAATAATAGTTATTTCTACCACATTGAATTTACCTTTATAAAAGAGAAAGTGCTTAGTAATTCGTTTCTACAATCTCTTTGTACATGTCCTAGTGTCTCAATGTTCATCCCATCTTTAACTATTTTGTCACTGTCACTGACGTGTGGCCCGAAGGCAAGTAAGCTTTGGTCATAGGCCCCGTGAAGAGAACAGAAAGCAGCACGTTTTATCTCAGACAAACAGCCACTGAGTGGCTATAGAAGATGGAGGTGGCCACATGGGTGTGAACACATGATCAGAACTTATGGCTGTAAAAATACTCAAAACTTAATTGGAAATTAATCTCATGAAGCTTATGAATTCCTCTCAGATAGCATCCAGATTGTATTAATAAATAAAATGTTTTTAATTTACACTCAAGTAAGAGATTTTCTATTTATAAAAGTTTAGAATAATTAGAAATAGATCTTAAATTAAAAAGTTGGGATCTGGGGTTGGGGATTTAGCTCAGTGGTAGAGCGCTTGCCTAGCAAGCGCAAGGCCCTGGGTTCGGTCCTCAGCTCTGTTAAAAAAAAAAAAAAAAAAAAAAAAAAAAAAAAAAAAAGTTGGGATCTAAATATTTTATAATTTAGGACATAAGTTCAAACAGAACAAAAATCATCCATGAATTAGGAGCCACAGATAGTTCTTTTCCTTAGAAAATAAAAAAGGGATCACTATGATCCACAATAGGTCACTCAAACCTCTGCAGGGTATTTGTGTTCTTGCCTGACAAGAAGATCCACACTACAGGAAGATTATTGAAGCTTCCTACATTAACAGTTCTTTGCTTGCATACATACATACATACATACATACATACATACATACATACATACATAACAGGTGTAGTATAAGCATGGAGGTCAGAAGACATCTTGCAGTTGTTTCTCTCCTTCCACCACATGAGTTCTAGAGAGAACAACTCAACAGGCTTGGTGGCAAACACCTTTACCCACAGAATCTTTCTGTCAGTCCTGTATTTTTAGAAGACTACAAAAAGCAAGAAATCTTATTGTTATATATCAATATCAACAAAATTTACAGTGCACTAAAAACTTATTCATACCTAGGTCTTGTGAAAAGGCCTGAAATCCTAGCTACTAGAGAAACTGAGTCCAAAAGACAGAAATTTCCAGGTCTGCCTAAGCATTTACTGAGATTCTTCCTCAAAAAAGTAAGAGGTCAGCAAGATGGTTCAATGGATTCAAATACCTGCTACCAAGCCTGCCAAACTGATTTGGATCCCTGGGAAACACATTTTTCTCTGACCTCCACACATGTGCATAATATGCTTATGTACATACAGAAACATACAAGAAAAATATATATATATATATTTTTTTTGGTGTTTTGAGACAGGGTTTCTCTGTGTAGCCCTGGCTGTCCTGGAACTCACTCTCTAGACCAGGCTGGCCTCGAATTCAGAAATCCAACTGCCTCTGCCTCCCAAGTGCTGGGATTAAAGGTGTGCGCCACCATGCCCAGCAAAAATAATAAATGTTTAAAAATCCTTTGTTTTATTTGAGATGGGGTCTCTCTATTATTTGGTCCTGGTACTTAGTATGGAGACCAGGCTAGCCTTGAACTCAACAGAGATCCACCGGCTTCTGCATATCAAGTGCTGGGATTAAAGGTATATACTACCATATCCAGCTTAAACAAACAAACAAACAAAACTTTCAGTGGTCAGAGTGCTTGACTAGCTATACAAGGCTGTAGACTGAATAACCATATTAAGGGGAAAGAACCCACTATCTGTATTAAATGATATTCTGGGCAGGCCGTCACATTTCCATAATCTATCTGTAACCCTAGGAGTTAGAAGGCTGAGGCAGGATCATGAGACCTGTTTGAGACCTGTTTTAAGGATATAACAAGTTCCAGGCCAAACTCAGTTGCATATTTTCATTAAAAATTCTGTCTCTGGGGTTAGAGAGATGGCTCAGTGGTTAAGAGCACTGGCTGCTTTTCCAGAGAGTCTTAGTTCAATTCCTAACATGCACAAGGCACTCACAGCCATCTACAATAGGATCTAATGCCCTCTTTGGTGTGCAAAGCATCCATATACATAAAATCTTTTAAAAAGTTCTATCTCCCTCATCTTTCCCTGAAGATTTATACACACTTAATGGTTAATAATAGAACAATAATTTTTTCCAGTGATACAGTCACTTTATAAGGTGCACTGTAAACAAACTCTCACTTATGTTTCTGTGGACAACTTTAATGAAATTCATTGGGTCACACGGGTAAAATTGAGGTAGGTGAGTAGAAGGCAGGCAAGTGGGGAAGAAGGAAGGGATTAGACGCAGCAATGGAGATACAAGACAAGTTGGGGGATAATTATGATCAAGATACATTATGTACATGTGTAAAATGTTATATTGAAATCCATTATGTATGATTAATATGCACTAAGAAACAGAAAAAGTTCTCTTCCCAGTACACAGAATGTAATTCAAGTCAGTGGGTTTTGCAGCATCAAAAATCTGCCAGATTTTCATCACAAATGAGTAATTTACCAAAACCAAAGTTCTGTGTTGTTATATTCCATGTTTAGAGCTGTCACCTAAAAATTCACTTGAAAATCTGTTGTCTAAAACGTGGTAGAAAACAATGTTACTATACAATAAGCTCCTGAATCCTGACCTGCACGGCAGCAAATATCTGTAACCCAACACTTGAAAAACCGAGGCAGGAGGATTATAGGAACTTTAAAGGCCAGCATGGGCTATGTAACATGATTATGTATACACAAACACACAGACGACAAAGACATACACAGGCATGCGCACACACACACACACACACACACAAGTGTCCATGAATACATTAAAAAATTACCTGAAATATAGTATCCATGTATTCCTAAACAACAATGTAAAAGGTTTCTTTGAATAAGAAATATAAACAACATGCAAATTTTCCCTTGTACCCCTACCCCACCAATAAGAAATTCATAGGTAGTCATTCAAGTTGTATATGCCTATGTAAGACAGTGAGAATAACTTTATCAATTACTCTATGGGGATACTGACTTGAGAAATAATAAACAGGTAAACATGACTTCTCTTAAGATATTAGTTTTATGATGAAGAGTTCACAATGAAGACAAATCCACAAGCACATCTTATTCCTAAAGTCTTCTAGCCTCACATGCTTTGGACAGTGTACTAATTGTGGTAGAGCTTATTGGAAATTAAGGTATGATGTCATATGCCTATATCCCAATCCCAGTACTCTGGAGGCTGAAAGAGGAGGACAGTGGCAAGTCAGAAGCCAGCCTGAACTGTGTGCGTGTTTGTGTGTGTGTGTGTGTGTGTGTGTGTGTGTGTGTGTGTGTGTATTTGCATGTATGGCCAGGCAAGGCTATTAATTGAGACCTTGCCTCAAAAAAGTAAAGTCTTCTATTTTCAACTGAATGTGGTAGAGCTCAATTATTACCCCAGC
Organism: Apodemus sylvaticus; assembly: GCF_947179515.1. Taxonomy (NCBI): domain Eukaryota; kingdom Metazoa; phylum Chordata; class Mammalia; order Rodentia; family Muridae; genus Apodemus; species Apodemus sylvaticus. The sequence continues at coordinate 27,633,087 of NC_067478.1, forward strand.
ATCTGGGGGATGAAGATACGAGGATCAAAAGTTCAAAGCCACCTTCAACTATATAGTAGGTCTGAGGCCAATCAAGACTACTAGATATATAGATAGAAATGGAGAGACAATAAGAATGAATATGAATTAAGGAATATATCTGTATATATGAGTATAAAGAAATTATTTCAGAGCTACATAGTGAGTCAAAGTCAGCCTGGGTTATGGAAGAAGACCTTGTCTCAATAAAGCTATGATACACTGCTTGTTTAGCAAGCATGAAGCCTTGGGTTCCACATCCGGACCACATAAAACTGAAGAGTAGTGGCCTATAATCTCAACCCTAAGAAGAAAGCAGTTAGTATTAGATGTTTAAGGTTGTACTAAACTATATAGTTTGTAGCCAGCCTCAACTACAGAAGAGCCTGTCTTATAAGTATATGAAAAGATATAACTATAGTGTAATAGGAACTCGTTCTTATACAGGGTATATGTATACATTCTGTATAAGAACGAGTTCCGTATAATACAGAATTATACATTCTGTATAATTCTGTATACAGGGTATATGTGGATATACCCTGTATGCAGAATTATATAGATATAGAGTATATAGAGGTAAAGATGTAGAGATAGATATATGGAGATAGAGATATGGAGATATATATAATACATATATATCCTATATAGTATAAATATAATAAAAATAAATATAGGCCAGCAAGATGGCTCAGAATGCAAAAACATTTGCCATACAAGCCTGACAAGTTGAGTTCAGTTCCAAGAACACACATGAAGGTAGAAAAAGAGAACGAGTCCACAAAGTTCTTTGTATACCATATATATAGTGGTATGTATACATATCATATATGCACACACATTATATGTTGAATACACAATGACTGCATAACTTACTCCTATAGAGATACCAGGTGTTCATCTTAAGATAATTCAACTGATTTGTTTTCTACTTCCTATTTTGTAGACTTAATTTGAAATGTTAAAATTCCAATGATTTCTGTACTGCTGCTTTTCTTATTGTATAACATGGTAATCTTGTCTACATTATAAAATCGACACTGATAACTGCTATGGAGGTGTTCAAGGTTGTACTTTGATACACAGTTTGAGGCCAGCCTCAACTTCAACTTCAAAAGAGCCTATCTTTAAAAAAAAAAAAAAAAGGATTGATTGATTTATTATATGTAAGTACACTGGAGCTTTCTTTAGATGCACCAGAGGAGGACGTCAGATCTCATTACAGATGATTGTGAGTCAGCATGTGGTTGCTGGGATTTGAACTCAGGGCCTTTGGAGGAGAAGTCAGTGCTCTTAACCACTGAGCTACCTCTCCAACCCCCAAAGAGCCTATCTTATAAGTAATAAAAAAAGTATTTAAATATACTTAATGTATACTTTACTTAAAATATACTTAAGTATAAGTAAATGAAAAATGCTATTGCAGTTACATATTCTACATAAAGCCAACCACTTTTTAAAAGGTTGTCTGTCCCATTGAAATTTATATTCTTTGATCAAGATTGCTGCTGTTATTCCTTTAAAGAGTATGTAGATCAATTTTAGAATTTTATCTTAATCTTAGAGCAATAAGCTGATAAACTTCAAAGTCTTGAAAGTCTGTCATCCTTATTTGAAGAATACCTTCAAGGAAACCTACAGACCCTAGCTAAAAACAAGAAAAATTTTTAATATTTTCCTTTAATGTTGAAGTTATTTCTAGTCTTTTTAGGACATCAAATATTTAGGAACTACATAATATTTGACCAATGCACAAAATTCAAAATGTAGCTAAAGATTTTTGACAACTAAATATTACTACTAACTTTACAGAGTAAGATATGGAAAATAATAAATAATAACATAAAAAATCCTGGTGCTGGTGCTGGAGAGGTGGCTTAGTGTTTAGGAGCACTATCTGCTCTTCCAGAGTTCAGGGAATCTGATGCCCTCTTCTGGTCTCCACAAGTACTAGGAATGTCAAGTGGTGAACAGAAATATATTTGGGCAAAACACCTATACATATAAAATGTTTTAAAAAGATCTGGTGCTTTAGCACCAGTTTTCAAAATTCAACTTTGCCTGGTGTGGTGGCATACACGTTAATCTCAGCGCTCAGGAAGCAGAGGCAGGTGGATCTCTGTGAGTTCAAGTCCAGTCTGGTCTATATAGTACATTTCAGAACCACCAGGGTTATATAGAAACCGTGTCTCCAAAAAAAATAAATAAATAAAAATAAAAAAGTAAAATCCATCCCAAACCAAACAAACAAACAAAAAGGCTAACTTTAAGAAAAGTATAAAGCGGCCCAAGATATGTACAGCTCAGTGGGTAAAGTGTTTTTTCCTCACTGCTAATGAACTGAGTCCAATCTCAGGATCCAGGAGTCATGCACAGCTGGGGGAAGAGAGCTGACTGCACACGTGTGCTATGGCATTCATGGCCCAATCTGTTAATAACAAAAAATTTTTTTAAAGAACTATTTATTTAATGTATATAAGTACACACTAACAGTCTTCAGACACACTAGAAGAGGGGATCGGATCCCATTACAGATGGTTGTGAGCCACCATGTGGTTGCTAGGAATTGAACTCAGGACCTCTGGAAGAGCAGTTAGTGCTCTAGCTGCTGGGCCATCTCTCCAGCCCAGTAAAGATTTTAAGAAAAGTATAAAGGCTGAGAGGATACAGCTTAATGACAGCATTCATGCCTAGGTTGAGTCACTCATACTACCAAAGCTAAAAGAGTCCCATAAAGTTAGATGGGAGTGGTGGCATATTTCTATTATCTTAGTACTCTGGGGACCAAAGCAGGAGGATCAATAGTTCTAGATCAGGAACAGCAAGGTGGCTTATACCTTTAAAACCAGCATGAAGGAGGCAGAGGAAAGTTGATCTGAGTTCCAAGCCAGTCAGAGCTACATAGTGAAACCTTGTGCCTGCCCCCCTCCCCACCCCTACCCCCACCAAAGTTCTAACAGACTGAGCTACATATAAGACCATATAGCTCCCCCAACCCTAAAAAGAACAGCTTTAATATGTATAAGTGCAAATTATGTAAGAACACAGAATTCCCCTTTGTGTTACTTATAAAGGGAAAGGTTCTTACTTTATTCATAATGAATTTGATGAATAAAAAACTTTTTAAGGGGCTGGAGAGATGGTTCAGTGGGTAAGAGCACTGACTGTTCTTCCAATGGTCATGAGTTCGAATCCCAGCATCCACATGGTGGCTCACAACCATCCATAAAGAGATCTGACACCTACAGTGTACTTACATATAATAAATAAATAAATATTAAAAAAAACTTTTTAAAAATATGACTGCTTTCATTATATTCATATTATCTTCCTTCCTGCTCTTTCCAGTAAATAAACATCATCCTTTTTTCCATACGCAACCACCTAAGCTTACCATTTTTTCAGATAAACTGCAACATATCACTTTAATTATCAAAACATTTCTCCCATATTTTTCATCCAGAAAATCTTTGCTGTAAGTCTCATGCTTCTTGTAGAAATGGCTTATCAACATGGACAACTGATGTTTCCTACTCCTTTGAAGCCTTTGTGAAATTACAAACTTCTGCAACTAAGCATTTTCCATATACGTTATTTGACTTTGGGTTTTAAGAGTTAAATCTAATATAATGTTCTATTTCCTATAACTTAAATGCACTGAAACTTTCTCCTGTTTTCATTACACAACTTTTAAGGTTTCTTTTTAAAAGCCTCTTTAACAAAAACTTATACTCATTTTTGTTGAGTCTCAAATCCTGACTATAAAGGATGAATTTTAAATAAATGATAAACGGCTGTTTTATTTATTCGCCATTTAGGTCGGATTTATGACCCCTCTCTCCTCATTTCAGCTACTGTTGAATTTTGAATGAAACAACTTCAATTGTAACAGAAGAAACATCTGTTGCTTCTTTTTCTTCATCAGGGCTTTCCTAACTGAAAGAAAGGCTCTCTGCCCCTCTCCAACTCCCCCTCCCTACCCACACTGAGTTCCTTAAACTTCTTTACTTAAAATATTGTCATAGCCATTAAAATATTATAACTAACAAAAAAATTTATTTCCTTATTAAAGCAAAAAGTATGATTTAAAAAAAAAAAACAAGATATGTGCTTCACAGAATATAAATTGTAACCATAATGCAGACTTCCAGAGTACACTTGGAGTGACCAACTCAATCAAGCTGTTACACATTCGTGGTTCACTAAGAATTGTTTAGGAATAGGATTTTCTTCACAGTATCCAGATTCTGTATAGCTCCTTGCATGCTATATTTTCTTTGCCAATCCAAAGCTAACATAATGGCAGTCACCATCCCAAGAGGCAGACACCAAATGGTGCCACCCCCTCTCACGCGGCGCCTCATAATAAACCATCAAGCAGTGGAATGCACCAGCTCCTTTATAAGCAAACAATGCCGGAGCTTCATTAGAATACAGCTGACATTTTCAAAGCACAAATACTGTGAAGAAAATTGTACTAGGGAAAAAAAGGAACGAAATAACTACAAAGGCTGAATTTTTTTTTCATGTCAGGTTGATTTCTAAAGCTTCTGAGGAAGCATACTTTATTGTTGACAATTTAAAAGTTTTCATAAATGGGAAAATATTTAACAAGAGGAAACCTTATTTTATTTACTGGAAAATAAAATGAAAGTAAAAACTACCACTAGAATTGCTTCCAGAAGGAATAACTATGAAGTACCTTTAAAATGACTGATGTCTTCAACTGCTTCTTTAACTCCTAAACAGAAAAAACTGAATTCCAGAATTATCTCTGCATTGTAATTAATTTATATAAATAGCTGAGGATAAACTAGGATAACTACCCCTCCCCCCACCCTACCCCCATGCTCTGTAGTTTTTCTATCTGTAACCAGCAAGGTCGTCTTGAAATCAGCATGTTCCTGGCTACTTTTCTATTTAGTCTGGCAGCTGCTTAACAAATAAAAACCCAGTAAAAACTCATGGGGCTGTGAGAAACAAACTGGTCTGTCTCTCTTACCTGGTCTAAGGAAGCATGCCTCTCACTGCAGTACCAACAACACTCTACAGTCTTTGTTACCATTCACTGGAAACTTGAGACTGTGTCAGACGTAAGCAATCGAGCTCAGACAAGCTCAACTTAAAATACTTCTCAATAAAACTAAAAAGATGCTCAAGAAAACCGGTCAAGGTGTGTGCTGCTGCCCACGAAAGAAAGACACATCCAAAAACCCTCCAAACACAGGTGCTAAGAAAGGAGCGTTTCTGTATGGAGCTTGGCTTCTTACTAAAGTACAGAGGCATTTTAAAGTTAAAAAACAAAACAAAACAAAAAAAACCCTTAAAGATAAAAAGTGATAAAATGCCTAAATCCAAGCTATTATTTTTCTAAATGCCATTTGAATAGTAAGTAGTTTAAAAATAAAATTAACTTACTCACAAGACCTGCATGATTCGAATTGTACATGTCCGGCTATCTCCTGGCTCCAAGGCAGTCAGCCACAAAGCAGAAGACCTTACCGCATTTTGAAAGCAGAGCAAACGCACCATGAATTTCCCAGAAAAGGGGGAGGAGAAACTCTTGAAAAACTGCTCAGAGCTTTCTGAGCTTGTTGAAACTGCCCAGCCCTTGTGGGAGGGAAAAGAGTGCTGGTCCTGCCCCCTGAGATAGGCCATGCTTCAACGGCAAAGTGAATGACAGACAGGCTGTTTCTGATATCAACAAAGAGCAGCTTAGCAGTGCTCTGTCTGCCCTCCCACTTTCCCACAGTTAGTCTTAAACTTTTTGGGTTAGTCCTTTTACATCTATTACCTTTCTCTATTTTCTCAGGAGAGCAACAATTATGTTGACCTATTTTTTAAATAATTGATTAAAGTTACATACCTAATCATCTTACTCAATTTTCCAACACAGGAAATTTAACAAAAGATGACCTTTTAAAGTTCATTTCCAAGTCTACTCTTTGCAATGTCAGATAACTGTAAGATTAGTTACCAATATTAATACACTTTTACTGCAATAATATTACAAATAAGGCAATGAAAATAAAATTTCCAGCTGCCAAGATATAAAAAAATAACATACTAAAGCAGGTATCTGTGAATATGTAAATTTAAAACAAGCAATTTCATCAACATGTATTTACTGGATACTGATCATAAGCCAAGTGCTATTTTAGGGCCTGGATATACAGTAGTAGTGAAAACATTCAAAAGTCAAACTAAAATCCCTATCTCCATTGGCCTTACTAGCTTGTCATGTCTCCACTGCCAGTGAGTTCCACAATCCAACATGACTAAGGTATCTGTCTGTTCCTTATCACATATGCATCACCTACTGGAAAAAGTCCCCCTGAAAAGAAGGTTTCCTTGCTTCCTTGCTTCCTTGCCTCTACCCAGAGCTGGACAGTGACCAAAGTTCAAATGTAATTTACCTGTATATTGCTTGGGACAGGTTCCTTCTTTGTAGCCCAGGCTGCACTACATGCAGAAATGCTATCTCAGCCTTCTAAGTGTCACAATGATACATACAGCCGCCAAATACATTTTTGAATGTATTTCTTGACAACAGTTCCAGGAGGGCAAGAATTTTGAGCTTTGCTGTTAGTACTACCTGTCTGGCATTCCAATCAATACTGACTGAAAGAGACTAGATGGTTCTTCTTATTCAAACTTGTCTTTTGCTAATACATATTACACTAAAATACACACAGACATGTGCCAACAATGATATAATATAGGGTATGAATTAACTTGTTTTGTAAACATGTTTTAAATTTTTGAAAATACAACCTTTAGAACCCTGAACCTTTTCATTCTTATATCTTAAAGTACCAATAGTGAGCCTACTTACAGTATTTGGGCAATCTATTAAAATTTAATGAACTGGGGCCAGGATGGCTCAGTGATAGGATCACTTGCTGAACTTTCTAAGGACCCAGGTCTGGTTCCCAAGTTCAGTTTCCAGCATTCATATTAGGCAGCTCATAACTGCATGTAACTCCATCTCCAGGAGATCTGACACCCTTCTGCTGGCCTCCATGGAAACACATACAAATAAATAATTTTTTAAAAGTTCACTGATGGGGCTGGGGAGATGGCTTAGCAGTTAAAGAACACTGGCTGGTCTTCTAGAAGACCTGGATTCAAGTTCCAGCATCCACAAGGCAGCTTACAACTGTCTGTAACGCCAGTTCCAGAAGATATGGTGCCTTCACACAGAGACACATGCAAGAAAAAACACCAATGTACATTAAAAGATCTGATGCCCTCTTCTGGAGTGTCTGAAGACAGCTACGGTGTACCTACATATAATAAATAAATAAATCTTTGGGCTGGAGCAAGCAGTGCTGAAGAGAGAAGAAAAAGTGCTTGAAAACAGCTACAATGTACCTACATATAATAAATAAATAAATCTTTAAAAAAATTGCGAAGCAATAGTGGCGCCAGCCTTTACTCCTAACACTCAGGAGGTAGAAGCAGAAGGATCACTAAGTTCAAGGCCAGCCTGGTATACAGAGTGAGTTCCAAGACAAAGTAACAATTCTGTCTCAAAAAGCAACAATAATTGTTTGATTCAGTTAACTACGTTTAGATGGCAAGTCGGATTTCAAATTTTTTCAAGTAAAAGATAAAATTATTCAGAATCTGTATGTTCGCATGTGAACACACTGTATTTTTAAAAGCTTTAAAGCATCCTCTTCAATGATTTCTTCTTAATCTTTTATATATAAACTCTATTTGAGGTTAGAGAATTGGCTACACGGTTAAGGTTCTGATCGCTCTTCCAGAGGACCCAGATTTGGTTTCAGAACTTAAGTGGTGGCTCATAACCATCTCTAACTCTAGTTCCATGGAATATGATGCCCTCTTCTGGCCTCTGTGGGTGGGCACTGTGTATATATGGTACACAGACATATGTGCAGCCAAAACAGCTACACACACAAAAATTTCAAATCTACTTATGCATCATTTATTACAACTACTGATTAGAAAAATTCCAGATGGAGCTAAACATTTTCTCTTCTAGGTTTGTATAGTGATCGGTTTTTTTTTTTAAAGACTGGAATTTGTTATGTATACTCGCAACATGACTAAATATGCACTTTTAATGACAGACTTGTGAATTTATAGGTAGAAATGATACAGTACAATGATTGATAGTTGGCCACATTAAGAGTGGCAATTAGTAAGCTTGAATTTGTGCTTTCTCGCTTATTTAATAAAATGTCTAACCTTAACCAATATAAGACCAAACCAAATGATCAATGAAACTACTTGCTTGAATAAATATTTCTTTATTGATTTCTTTTCCTTTTTTGAGACAGGGTTTCTCTGTGTAGCCTTGGCTGTTGTAGAACTTGCTCTGTACACCAGGCTGGCCTCAAACTCCGAGATCCACTTGCCTCTTCCTTCCAAGTGCTAGGATTAAAGGTAAGCATCACCACTACCTGGCTAATATGGACTTCAATGTCACATAGTAAACATATTTACCTTTGTAAATTATTATTATTATTATTATTATTATTATAGATGTGTTTATAAAAGGATAAAGAGAGAGTGGATATGTTTGGTGGATGTGTAGTCAGGTATGGGGGAAGGAGGTGCCTTGGTGGGCCCATGCTGAGGCATCCATTCCCCCTGAGGGACCAGCCACATGATGGTATAGTACAGAATAGAGTTTATTCAGGGCATTGGGAGGGGAATTAAGAGGGTAGTAGAGACAGAAAAAGGCAGAGAGAGAGAGAGAGAGAGAGAGAGATCAGAGAAGAGGAGTAGAGGGGGAAGAGAATGCAGAGAGAGGGGGAAGGGGCGAGAGAACAGAGTGGGAGCAAGAAGGCATGAGCAAGAGAGAAAGTGAGTCAGGCACGCCTGCCAGGCAACTGTGAGGCAGAGCATAGACAAAATGCTAACAACAACAATAATAATAGCAACAAGAACCACAACCACAACCACTACCACAACCACCACCACAATAGTCTTGGTCAGCCAAGACTGTCAGGAGGTAGCAGAACGTTTTAGTTAAGTCAATCCTTTAAATGGGTTTTAGAAATACCAAAGAAGGCTGGGTTCCCAACTGTGAGGTGAATGAGCTTCAGCTGTAATGTACTGCACCACTACTGGTCCAAAGCAATCTAGGATTATTAGTCATAAACTAAAACCTTCAAAATGAGCCAAAAAAGTCTTTTCTTCTCTTTGACTTACTTCATACGCGTCATAGTAGTGAAGTGGTGACACAATGCTGTTTACTGAAAAACCGTGCACTCCTCTTTGGCAGGGCATTCACCACTTCCACACAGACAACTATGAAAATCCTGTATGGTTATCCCAGGCTTCTCCATTCTTCTCTAAACTTTAATTCACAACTGTTTATTGGTCAGCACTGTAGATCTTAAAATTTTCACTCAACTCTCAGTATTTCACTTCTCATGGTCCATCTCAAATCAACACAGCCTTCTATTCTTTTAACCTTGTTAAAAGCATCAATATTCAGCAAAGAAAGTAGATTCTTTTAGCTAGACATGGTAGCAAACACCTGTGATTCCAGTACTGGGGAGGTGAGACAGGATGGCTGGGAGTTCACGATCATCCTAGGCTACATCATGTGTCTGACGCCAAGCTGTGCTGCGTAAAGTCCCGTCTCAAACAAAAAACATAAAGAAGACCATGATTCTGTCCTTACACACACGAACATAGCAGTTCACAGTTGTAATGCTAGCTAGCACCAGGAGGCTGAGGTAGGCAGACTGCCATGAGTCCAAGGCCTGCTTTGGCTATAAAGTAAGTTCCAAAATCAGCCTGAATATTTGAATAGATTAAAATTTAAACTTAAAATTTGCTTTCTCTGAGACTGAAGAGATGGCTTATGGTTTAAAAGCACTGACTGCTCTTACAGAGAACTTGGGTTGGCTTCCCAGCCACCACATGGCAGGACACAGCTATCTATAACTTCAATTCCAGGGGACCTAAAGACTCTTCTGACCTCTGTGGGCCCTTGCGTTCACATGGTGTACATACATGCCCTTAGGCATACACACATATACATAAATATCAACACATTTTTGAAACTTCACTTCGTATCCGGTGTATGTGGTAGTTTGAAAATACTTGGCCACGGAAAGTGGCACTATTAGGAGGTGTGGCTTTATTAAAGGAGATGTAGCTTTATTAGAGGAAGTATGTCTGTCACTGTAGGGGTGGGCTTTAAGGTCTCTATGCCCAAGCTCCACCAGTGTGGAAAGAGCCTCCTCCTGGCAGCATTCTGACCAAAATATAGAAGTCTTGGGTCCTCCAGCAGCATGTCTGCCATGCTTTCCCACCATGATGATAAGGGACTGAACTGCAAGCCAGCCCTAATTAAATATTTGCCTTTAGAAGAGTTGCCTTGGTCATGGTATCTCTTCCCAGCAATGGAAACCCTAACTAAGACAGTGTTCAAAGTGTAGCTAACAGTGTATTAATGGATAGTGCAAATATAAAGAACATTTTCCTCACTTCAGAAAGTTCTGTCAAGCGGGGTGGTGGTGGCGCGCGCCTGTAATCCCAGCACTTGGGAGGCAGAGGCAGTCGGATTTCTGAGTTTGAGGCCAGCCTGGTCTACAGAGTGAGTTCCAGGACAGCCAGGGCTATACGGAGAAACCCTGTCTCGAAAAAACCAAATCAAAAAAACAAAAAAACAAAACAAAACAAAACCCAGAAAGTTCTGTCAAACACTCTTACTATAAACAATAAGCCATTTAAGGTTAGTTGTCCAAATTTTCCTTAACCCGGCCCCAATCTACCTTTTTATTCTAATATTTTACTTATTTAATGTTATGTTTTGCCTGTATGTGTACTTGTGTGCTGTGTTCATGTCTACTGATGTCCTATGCTCTGGAGTAACACATGCCACGTTGGTGCTGGGACCTGAACCCCAGGTCCTCTGGAAGAGCAGTCAGTACTTTCAATCACTGAGACATTTCCCCAACCCCAGATATTTTAATTGTATCCTCTACAAAATCCCTATGCATGCTTTAGTCGTATATGACTTAGTGGGGGGGGGGGGGAGTCCAAGAAATTCAACACTTCATAGGATGAAAGTCTGAGCAAGGAACATGAGAGACTGATCCATAGAAGAAGAAGCCAAAAACACTCTAAATACAGAAAAAGTTTGCTAAAGCACCCACAAGTTAGGAAAAGATAAATTAATCTGTGAAAATACCCTAGAAGAATATTACAGTTTGATGGAGGAAGGATCAGGGTTAGAAGCAGAGCACTACAACCAAGTTCAAGTTTATGTACAGAAACTAAACTCAAGTTGCTCTGACTTGACAGGGAGTATTTAGCTCAACTGAATCACATAACCAAAAGGGTTAGAAAATCAATCAGCAAGGTCAGGGATATAACTGAGTCTCTGTAACTCTAAGGCTGCTATGATTCCATAAGCCTTTCTCCTGATTTCTTTCACATTCATTGGCTTCAATCTCTCTTACTATAAAGACTAGCATTCTCCACATGGTACGTGGCTAATGATATGTTACTGATTTTATATCTGATAGATCCTACTACTTTATTCTGCATCTTAGACCTTAAATACCAGGACAAATATTCACTGGCTGTACTTGGGTTAGATGTTCTTCCCTAGCTAAGGAAATATTGTCAAAGTGATTAGGTACTGCGATCAGAAGAATACAACCAGATAACATGTAGTAGCTAGATAGAAGAGAAAGATTAGTGGAGAATCTTCTATTGATTCTATAACTGGACCCTAAAATCAGTAGGTATTTGAAACAAGTCTTTCAAATATAGAAGATAAATGATTTGTCATCAGTTTACTCTGAGATAAAACTAAGATTTGACTCAGTTTTCTAATCTCAACTATTCTGTTTTTATTAGATTATCTCTCTACCAAGCCTAGGGTGGCCTTGAACCTATTTAGGGCAGGTTGACTGGACTTGAATACACAATCCTGCCTCAATCTTCCACGTGCAAAACACATAAGGGCATACACAGCCATGTATATGTACGCACACACACAACAAAGCAGGATATAAGAGAACATTAGTATATGCCCATTTGGCCACAAACTTTTCACTTGATCTTAGCCAAAACGTGGAGAAGCAATGGCCACAAACTTAATATAAATCTCCTTTATATTATAAACTTTTGTTCTAAGAAACTAAGAAAGACCAATCAATCCTGCCATCTTTTTTAGATGCATATACAACTAGCAATCCTGGGCACTTTGACCTTAGTATTATCTATCCCTAGTCAAAACAAGAGCCTTAGCAATTTTGTTCAAACTAGTAATTGGTACAAGGTAACTGTTCCCTTAATTCTAGTTATTCAGGATGTCCAGGCAAGAAAACTACAAGAGCCTGGGAGTCAGAGGGCCAGCCTGGGCAACATGATGACCAGAAAAAAAACAATGTAGAATAATAGAGATGGCATAGTTGTCTACTGACCTCCCCATACATACCATGTTGTGAAAGCATGTTCATACTCACACATATAGATACACACACTAATAAAAATACATATTTTTAAAAAATTGAAAAAAAACAGTAACAAGCCAGATGGTGGTGGCGCACGCCTGTAATCCCAGCACTCTAGGAAGCAGAGGCAGGCGGATTTCTGAGTTCAAGGCCAGCCTGGTCTACAGAGTGAGTTCCAGGACAGCCAGGGCTATACAGAGAAACCCTGTCTCGAAAATACCAAATCCAAAAAAAAACAAAAAACAAAAAAAGCAAAACAAACAAACAAACAAACAAAAACCAGTAACAAGAAAGGGTATTGACCCCAGTATTTGGGAAACAAAGGTAGGCAAATCTCTGTGACTTCAGGGCCAGACTGGTCTACATAATGCATTCCATGACAGCCAGAGAGAAACACAGAAAAACTCTGTCTCAAAAAACCAAATATTGCCAGGCGGTGGTGGCACACGCCTGTAATCCCAGCACTCTGGGAGGCAGAGGCAGGCAGATTTCTGAGTTTGAGGCCAGCCTGGTCTACAGAGTGAGTTCCAGGACAGCCAGGAATACACAGAGAAACCCTGTCTCAACAAAACCAAATCCAAAAAAACCAAAAAACCAATAAATAAATAAATAAATAAATAAATAAATAAATAAATCCCCACAAATATAGAGATATATAATTTTGAAAAAAAAATCCTTATGTTCTAGTTCATTTTCATCACTACAATGAAATATATGAAGCAAACAAGTTTTATAAAGGGCTTAATGAGGTTTATTTGACTCAGAAGTTCTGGAGGTGCCAAGCATGTGGCATGTCAGGCCTTGGTGAGATCCTCAAAGAGAAGTGAAGTGGTGAGGCAGGATAGAGAGACAGGAAGGCTGGAGGGATATAAGGGAAAGGAACTTCAGGACAGAGTCTACTTTAAACCTCACCAGACGACAGGAAATCATTCCAGCATGTGAGCTGGGGAGAGAGTAGAATACCTGTTATATAAGCAGGAGGACTTGAGTTTGGATCCCAAGCACCCCACATAAAAGCTGGATACGGCAGCACGCCGTGTCACCTCAGCACAGCTTGGGTGGAGGAGAGGATCCCAGAAGGTCTCTGGCCAGTCAGTCTAGACAAAGCAGCAAGCTCTAGGGACAGTGAGAAACTGTCTCAAAAAATAAACTAGAGGGGCTGGAGACATGGCCCCTCTTAACCTCTCATGGAGGGGTTAAAAGAACTAGCTGCACTGGGCAGTGGTGGCTCACACCTGTAATCCCAGCACTTGGGAGGCAGAGGCAGACAGATTTCTGAGTTTGAGGCCAGCCTGGTCTATAGAGTGAGTTCCAGGACAGCCAGGGCTACACACAGAGAAACCTTGTCTCAAAAAACCAAAAAAAAAAAAAAAAAAAAAGAGCACTAGCTGTTCTTTCCAGAGGTCCCGAGTTCAATTCCCAGCAACGACATGCGACATGGTGGCTCACAACCGATCCGGTGCCCTCTTCTGGTGTGTCTGAAGAGAGCAACAGTGTACTCACACACGTTAAATAAATCAATCTTAAAAAAGAAAAAAAAATAACTAGAAAGTAATAAAGGAAAACACCTGATGTTACCTTCTGGATTCAATATGTAAACCTAAGGGCAAATATACATACTAAACACACACACACACACACACACACACAGTTCAGTTAAAATAATTAAAAAGAAATAATACCAACACATTTCCTGTGAAGATGGCCTACATTAAAAAGACAATATTCTTTTAATATATGAATATTTTCAGATAAGAATCGTTAAAATCATTTTGGACCACACCTAAGGCTTAAGTATATAATATGACCTTACCCTTTTCTTAATCAGAAATTCTGCGAACTCATGAACAAAATTACCAATTTTCATTTATACTCACAAGCATGTCTAACCATTTAACTGTAACACTGTAATGTTATTTTTAAAATCCATGCTCAAGAAAGGCACAAGTGAATTACAAAAACCAACAACAAACCCTCAAAATGTTAGACATGGTACGGTGGTATGTGCATGTAATCCTAGTAGAAGCATGAGATTTGGAAAGTCAAGGTCATCTTCAGCTACTCAGTGAATTCCAGGTGAGTTTAGTATGCTAGGACTCAAAAGCAGAATAAAACAAATGAAAGTCTCATCATGCTCTAGGTCTGTTTTCCTTCTGTTGAGCCAGATTCACAGCAATCCTCAGCTGTGTGCAGAACTACACTAAACCATCTTAGCTTCTTGCACAATGCTCTGACCCATGGTCTTACTCTATCAACTGTAATCCTATCCAATGCACATCAGCAATCACTCTATCAACTCATTTAAGTTCCTCAGCAACACTTCAATATTTCTAAATGTTCAAAGCCACCAAAATGGTATAGATGACTACTATACCACTATAGGGAAAATTCACCCTTGAAAAGCCCACACCCACGTCTGTATTTGTCTTAAGCTTCCCCTAAGCACCTTTCTTTTACTCCTGTTTGCATACACAAGTGTGTATGTGTGTGCATGCGTGCACATGTGATGTTAAAATCTCTTCTTAGACTTCAACTCTGCTTCATACTGACTTACTCAAATTCTTCTGTGATACAAAGTCAAGAATGCCCACTTCACTTGAGTGGAGGTCTCAGAAAAGAAGTCTTTAGGCCGAGCTATCAAGTCTACACGCCTCTATCCCTGGTAATGGCAGAAACACACAAGAGCAAAGGGTCTCATAGAAAGCAATGAAGCCAGAGATAGTCAAGGTTTACTCTCATAAGAACATACTTCAGGAGAATATATTGCCTTCTGAGGGAAAGCACTTCAAATTCTCTAGGACCTTCAATAGGTTCGAAGTCTTAAAGGTCTGCTATTGCCCCACTTATGATTAAAGTTTCAATACATGAACCTTTTTTTTAAAAGATTTATTTTATGTGCATGTTTTGCCTGAATATGTATCTATGCACCATGTATATACAGTACCCATAAAAAACAGAACACATCAGATCCCCTGACACTAGAGTTACAGTTATTAGTCAACCCTGGTTTGAAAACAGCTAAACCATCTCACCAGGGCCCCCTCCATAACTTTTTCTTAATGAACTGTGAACTGATGCCAAAGACTTTTGTTTTAAATTTGGTGTGTGTGTGTGTGTGTGTACATGTGCTCTCTCACATGCTTTCACAACATGTGTCATCACATGTCTAGGGTTCCAGACGACAAGCTTCAGAACTCAATTTTCTCCTTCCACTATGGATTTCAGGTCTAAACTCAAGGGCCTAAGTAAACATTTGTACCCACTGAGGCATCTCACAGGCCCCTAAACGATGAACCTTTGAAGAATAAACAAAATCCATTTTTTTTAACATTATAGCAAAAAGCTTTCTGAGTTTAAATTATATAGGAGTTTGCCTTAGTTTAGATATGATTGTGTTTCCAAAATGTTTATGTGCTTAAGGATGGTTACCAGTATAGCATGGTGAAGAAGTAACAATATTTAAGGGATGACAACTTTCAGAGGTGATTTATAAGCTCAAATCTCATCAATGATGGCCTCAAAGAATGGTTAGGTCTTAATTCCTGTGTGAACAGACTAATATTAAAAGAAATGACACTTGAGCTCCCCAACTCCCCCTTCTTATCCTGCCCTGAGTTCATATTCATTCTCTCCTCCCCTGCCTCTCCCCCCTCCCCTTTTTCCATGCCATTTTACCATCTGGTATACTATGATTGCAGCTGGAAGGACTTACCAAAAGGCCAGAGTTCATTTTGCAATTATGGCCTCCAAAACTGTGACCTAAATACACCTCTCTTAATTTTATTAAGTATTTAGGTATCTTGTTACTGCCAGATGAAATGAACTAAGACAGACCTGAATAAATGCACACTGTTCCTACTAATTGTCTTCTCTGCTACTTCCAACTAGTCGTCTTTTTATGTATAGAAATACACTGTGTATATAGAGGACTATGGTCACAAAGGTAATTAGAGAGACAAGGAGAAATAAAAGAGCTATAGAAAAGACTTTTCAACACAAAGAACAACTAGCTACAAGTAGTTAAACAGAAAGAGCCCACTTCCTTAAATTTGCACATACACCTTGTCCTTAATATTCTGTCTTAGAATCTTTAGTTTGGTTCATGAAAATTTCTTCTGCAGCCTGATCTTTTTGTTTGTTTGTTTGTTTGTTTGTTTGTTTGAGACAGGGTCTCTCTGTGTAGTCCTGGCTATTCTGCAACTTGCTATGTAGACCAGGCTTGCCTTGTTGAACTCTCAGAGATCCCCCTGATGTCTGTTTTTTAAGACAGGGTCTTACTCTGTAACCTGCTGGCCTTGAGGTGATCCTTGTGCCTTCTCCTCCCAAGCTCTAGAATTACAGGCAGAAGTCTACTCTAGGTAGGCTTGTTTTTTCTTCCTTTTCTTTTCCACCTCCCCCACCTCACTGCCCCCAGCAGTGTCATATGATAAAGTATAGTATTCTCATTATATAATACTGAAATTATTAGCTATTCACATGCAAAAATAGCAACTTTACCCCTCATCTCATTCCATATACAAGATTAGTTAAAATTTTACTAGATTTAAATTTAAGAGTTATAATATAAAAACTTCTAAATAAAAAGGTAGGGGAAAGTTTTAGAAAAATAAGCCCATATTTTCTTTTGTTTCAAGACACAATTTGGCTATGTATCCCAGATTATCCTAAAATTGACCAGGCAGCCTAGACTGGTCTGAAACTCTAGGTTTTCCTACTTCTGCATGTGATACATGCTTAACTTTAAAGCATACTTTTAGTTAGTAAATTTTACATTAATATGTAAAAATAACTGTTCAAGAATGTAGTTCAAAAACAAACTTATAGGAGAAAATGTTTGTTATATTCATATGTTAAAGGACTCATATCCAGAATTAAACAGTTAGATAAACAATCTAATACAAAATTGGGCAAGGGGGTTGAGGGTGTAGTTCAGCTAGTAAAAGTGCCTTACTAGCATGCACAAAGCTTTGCTTTTAATCACCATAAACTGTATACATTGCCACCTGCCTGTATTTCCACCACTCTATAAGTGAAAGCAGAAGAATTAAAAGTTCAAGGTCATCCTCGGCTACATAGTAAGTTCAACACCAGCCTAGAATCTATGAGACCCTATTTCAAAGAAAAAGAAATGGGGTAGAGAAAGACTCAAAAAGTAAGCCAATGACAGATGGCCTGAGTTAAATTTCTGGAACCCACATGGTGGAAGGAGAAAACTAACTCCTGAAAGTTGTGTTTTCTACATACTTGTGGTGTACATACCCTATATGTACATCCTTCCAAATAAATACTTCTGAATTTTGTTTATGTGTAGGAGTATTTTTACTTGTGTGTGTGTGTGTGTGTGTGTGTGTACCATGTGTGTATCTAGTGCCTGTGGAGACTAAGAAGAAAGTGTCAGATGCCCTGGAACTAGATGGTTGAGCTACCATGTAAGTGCTAGAATTCAGCCATGTCCCCTGCAAGCAGTCCATACTCTGAACTGCTAAAACCATCTTTCCAGCACTGGTCTTTAAACCATTAACAGAATAAAGTGAACAAAATCAATTCCTGACCATTTAAAATATTGGAAAGGACACTAAAAACATTGCTAATTGGGATATCGACTTAAATACTTTGGGAAACATGCTTTGTGATTTCTTAATAAGTTAAACACATACTTACCATAAGACCCAGCAATTCCACTTGTAGGTATTTATTTACCTTTGGAAAATGAAAACGTGTATCAACACATAAACGTTTATTTGAAGCTCACAGCAGTCTCATTCATAACAGCCACACTGTTAGAAATACCCCAGTGTTCAACAACTCAGGAGTGGATAAGCGAGTTGGGCACACAATCAAACTGAAAGATACTGACACAAAAATTTCTGAAACTCAGTAGTGGTAGCTCCTCCCTGTAATCCCAGCACTGGATCAGGAGTTCAAGGCCATCCTCAGTTACAAAGTTTGAGTTCAGACTACACTATAGGAGGCCCTATCTTGAAAGAAAAGTAAAAGAAAAAGACAAAAGACCTGCACAAACCTTTAATTCCAATACTTAGAAGGCAGAGGCTGGTGTATTTCTATAATTCCTGGGGGGGAGGGGTGCACCAGCCAGCCTGTCACTTTACTTTGGGCCAGGCGATAACAAGCTACATTATCAAAACTATTTAAAGGGCTATAGAAATGACTCAGCAGTTAAGAGCACTTATTGCTCTTGTGGAGGAGCCAGATTCAAATCCTACATCCACAAGGTGGCTTACAGCTATCTGTAATTCCAGTTCCAAGACATCAGACACCTTCTGACTTCATTAATTACCATGCAAACATATGTACACACACATACATGCAGGTAAGAAACATAGAATAAATAAATCTAAAAACAAGCAAATAAAATGACTCTAGTATTTATGCCTCTAGAATATGTGGCTGAAAACTAGACCATTACATAATTCTACCTACCCCAATATAAGCCATGGAAGCAGTTAACAGAGAAAAAAGATGTGTGGTGACCAGTCTCTTTCACTTAGGGCTTTTCTTTTAATCTTTTGTTTTAAATTGGAAACTGCTTAGATCTCCTTTTCTTTCTCTTACTGTTTGCTATATGTGTTTGTTTTGTTTTTTTAAGACAGATATCTAACTCTGTAACCCAAGTTGTCTTCGGACACTTGGTCCTCCTGCTTCACACTCTCAAGTGTAAAAATTATTAGCAGCTGCTACTCTATCTGGCTCTAGATTTTCATTTCTGAAAGTGAATTCTCATTTATTCTATTACTTAGTTATATAACATGACAGACCTATTATTGTAATTTCAATGTACTTTATCTTGAAGATAAACAGAAAATACAAGCAAGGGGAAAATATTTGGTGAATCACATCCTTCAGTAAAAGACTAGAGTGAATGGGTCCATAATAAAACTACTTGTAGAATAGTTTCAAGAGTCTATGTTCAGATCACTGAGATATTTTAAAATATCCTGAAACCAAATACAGACTCAATGACTAAGCCAGATCCAGTCACTAACATACAACCTTCATCAGCCTCGCCCAGTAAGAAAGGGGCCAAACTCACCCTAACACGACCTTATCTTCAGAAGTCTGCCAAGGAACTGTTATAGAAATAGCAACCATATGCCATTTTCCTATTCCTCAAAGTAGCACAAAATAAAGCAGAAATTTTAGTGCTAAGCATCTCAGGGCGTGGATTTGTCAAGTGTCTTAGTCAGGGTTTCTATTCCTGCACAAACATCATGACCAAGATCCAAGTTGGGGAGGAAAGGGTTTATTTAGCTTACACTTCCACATTGCTGGTTGATCACCAAAGGATGTCAGGACTAGAATTCAAGCACGTCAGGAAGCAAGAGCTGAAGCAGAGGCCATGGAGGGATGTTACTTACTGATCTGCTCCCCTGGCTTGCTCAGCTTGCTTTCTTACAGAACCCAAGACTACCAGCCCAAGGATGGCACCACCCACAATGGGCCCTCCCCACTTGGTAAATAACTAAGAAAATGCCTTAGAAAATCCACAGCTGGATCTCGTGGAGGCATTTCCTCAAGGGAGGCTCCTTTCTCTGTGATAACTCCAGCTTGTGTCAAATGGACACACAAAACCAGCCAGTACATCAAGTAAATAAAGAAAAGAATATGGTTCTGGGCATAACATGATTGTAATTACAGAACTTGAGAAGTGGAGGCAGTAGAATCGGTGACTAGGACAGTGCTAGCTACACAGAAAATTCAAGGCCATTCTCTTCCCCTCCCCATACCCCCCTTCCTTGCCCCCCCCCCACTCAGGAATAGATCAGCATCTGCTGAACTGATCATGGAACTCTATGTAACATCTGTTATGACTTTGAACACTGCTGGGCACGGGAGGGCAAACCTTTAATCCCAGAGTGCTTAGGAGGCAGAGGTAGTCCAAATTCTGAGTTTGAAAACAGTCTGGTCTACATTATGAATCTCAGGATAGCGAAGGCTAGAGAGCTACCAAGTAATACTTTAAGTAGCATTCAATGATTCTCCCACAAACATTTCTTAAGATAATAAAGGATTAAAATCACAACAACAATAAAGGTTTTACTCAACAATACCCCAAAAGCAGAATTACAAATTTGTTTTATTACTGATTGGGTACTGTTTTGTTCTGCTGATATGGAATCTCTGTCTGAAGCTCAAGCCGACATCGAATTTATGACAGTTCTTTTGCCTTAATCTCCCAAGTGCAAGGATCACAGGCTGGAGCCACCACCCAGGTAACTAAATGGGCTTAACTAAGAAATTCAAATTTGGTATGAAATATAAAAACCTATCCAATTAACTTATCATATTAATATCCTATCACACAATCATTGCCAGCCTAGCTAAATCAATGAGCTTCTGGTTTAATGAGAGATCCTATCTTCAAACCTAAGAAGGTTAACAGCAACTGAGAAAGATACCCCATATTGGACCCTGGCTATACACACACACACACACACACACACACACACACACACACACACCTCACAAAGGAAACTTGCTTAATAATAGGGCAACAATGAGAAAAAAAATCTATGACTAACATCCTATCTAACAATAAAACACAAAATTTTCCTTCTCCTGATATAGGGAAACAGGAAAGGATTTCTTGTTACTCAACCTTTCTCATAAACCTAACCAGTAAATTTAGAAAGAAAACAAGACAAATGCAGAAATAAGACTGTCTTTAGTCATGATGGCATGGCAACATAGATTACAGAGGAGTTACTAGACCAAATAATGGCTTTCACTGGGTGGCAGCTATGAGATCACTCCTATGCTCTCAATTAACTACTAGAAGTCAACTGTGGTACAAAAGTATCTCAAATCCAGAAAGTATGTAATCTGTTAAGCCGGTGAATTCTCCCCCAGTTTATCTGTGCTGCAGACGCTGTCCACTCATCATGGGTAGCATATAACTAGCCTCAGTCTTGCTCTCACTGTACAACTAACTTTCAAGCTTCCAACTCTTGAAATACTTGTCTCAAAACAAAGAGGTCAGACACGCTCCTCATTGAGTACATTAACATTTTGTTTCAAAAGTAAGTGCTTGAGACACCTCACTTTTCAAAAGTTAAATGACTTGATAGAAACTATGAGTAGGTTATATATAGTATACGAGCTTCTCATATACTATATACTATATGAGTATACAGCTCAGTATTTACTAACTGTAGACACTTAATGAGACTCTGAAAGTGAAAACAGGAGCTGGACCTGCCCTCAAGGAGCTCCCAGTCCAGTAGGAGAACCGTACAAAGTGGCAATCATGTGAGAAGGCAGTGACAAAGTGTGCACAGGGACCAAAGGCAGCACACACAAAGCACAGAGACAGGGCGGGGCGGAGCCAGATTTCAGAAGTACATAGAAGTTTGGCCAGTGGTCAAAGTACCTACAGGTAGATAACAAATTCAGTGTTCCTACTTTGAGAAAGGTTCTATAAGATAGACTTTTGAAATATTTGTACTCTAGGACAATGATGAATGCAATAACGAATAAGATAAAATTCTCTAACCTCTTAACTTGCAATCCAGTGATGAAGACCAGTGATTCCATTAAAATGCAGTCTGGTATGGTGGAGGGCACTTGAGGTAGAAGCAGGAGGGTCATGAGTTGAAAAGTCAGCCTGAGCTACATAGCCAGACCTCATCTCAAAATATATATGTAGACAGACATATGTGTGTTTTATACTATCTGTACTAGATAGTTAACACGCGTTAAAGTCATCCAAGAGAAGGGAACCTCAATTAGGAAAATGTCTCCCTAAGACTAGGCTGTAGGCAAGCCTCTAGGGCACTTTTCTTAATTTTAGTCATTAAAGAGGGAGGCCACTGGGCTGGTGGTCCTGGGTGACCAAAAACAAAAAACAAACAAAAAAAAAAAACAAAAAAAAAAACAAAAAACAAAAAAAACAGGCTGATCCAGCCTCGAGGAGCAAGCCAATAAGCAGTACTCCTCCATGGCCTCTGAATCAGCTCCTGCCTCCTCATTCCTGCCTTGTTTGAGTTCCTGTCCTGATTTCCTTCAGTGAAGAACAGTGATATGCAAGTGTAAGCCAAACAAACCCTTTCCTACCCAAGCTATAGTAATCATGATACTTCATCATAGCAATAGGAACCTGAACTAAGACAAACTGGTACCAGCATAAAGGGATATTGATGTGACAACCTGGTCATGTTGTGAAAAGGACTGTGCAAGGACTTTGGAAATTTGAGCTAGAAAATCCATTGAGTGTTAAGAGCTCTATGGGGCTTGGGAGTGTTGAGAGCAATGCAGATAATCAAGGCCTAGCTTGTGAAGTTTGTGAGGAAAACAAAGACTCTACCAGGCCATTTGTGTGAAGACTCTGGGTTATCTGGTCAGCTGCAGCAGAACAGTCATGATTAACAGGAGACCAGAACCACTACAGTAAAACCCTTCTTTTACTAGGACAATTGTTGCTGGTCAACTGGAGCTAAAAATTACCAGTGATTAAGAAGAGACTAGCATCACTGAGGTGAAATATGAGAAGTGCTTCCTAAAATTCATCACATTTAAGATGTGTTTTGAGATGGCCAAGGTTGTGCCTTGCAATAGCAGCCAAACTTGATAGTGTTAAGAGTCACCCAGGTGGTACTGGTTTTGAAGGCATGAAGGAGTTGTGGAGAGAAGCTGTGAGAGACCGGAAGAGGCCACTGGTGAAGGTTCAGCCTCAATGGTAGTTGAAGGCAAAGGACTGAAGTGGGGAGGGGGTGGACAAGCAGAGACGCAAAGGCCTGGCCCCACAAAGAGAGCCTAGAAGAAGCTATTGGTGAAAGTGCAGCACAGTGGCAGTAAAAGAGCCCAGCATTTTGAAGACGCCAGTACTATGGGAGGACCACCAAAAATAGCAGCAGCAGTGGAGTGGAGCCGGCCCGAGCTTAGAAAACAAGCTATGTGTGCTGCAGAGGGTGGAGCTGAAGAACTGACCCCAAGCCCTTTGGAGGATCCCAAAAGATCATGCATGAATCCCAGACATTGAACATAGTGTTATATATAGTGTTGAGAGTTTGGTTTTCTGTTGATCTGATTGTGATGGTTCCCTGGTTCTTCCCTCTTGAAATCAGAAAGTATTTAACTTAATTTTGATTTGTATAGGAGCCCACAGTTGAGAGATTTGGTGTACAAAGAAAAAGAGTCTCAAAAGAATATTTTTGGGCATTGAATATTTTAAAGGGACTGATTTTTTTTAAAAAAAAAGTATTTACTGGTGTTTTTGTGTGTGTGTGAATTTCACATTATGCACCCCAATCCCACTTATCTCCCCATTCCTCCATATCCACTCCCACCCTTACACCCTCCCCTCAAAAGAAAAAAGAAAAATCTCTAGAGTGGAAACTGTGATGTGTCACAGTCTGTCACATAGTATACCCTTTTGCCCAAACAGCTTTACTTGCAAATGTGTGTTGCAATGAGTCATTAATCTGGTTAGAGGCCCCTGGCTTCTGCTACACTATCAACACCCGGGCTCCTCTCAGATATCCTGTTGTTGCCCTGTGTCACCGAGATCCTGAAGCTTTGGTTCTGCAGGACCAGCCCCTTCACTGACTACCAGCAGTTCATCAATGGGGTAGATTTGGGAGTAGACCAATCAAAGCCCTGGATCTGGGCCTGGGTAGTAGCTGAGTTGGTCACCCTGCCAGCTCCCCTGTGCCCTTGTCCCCAGAGCCAGCTATCCTGCTTTGCTCAGGCGAGGGGTGGGGCTATTTCTGCACAGCCCTCAGCCATTGCCATAGTCACAGGCGGCAGCCTAGACCAGGAATGTCCTCATAACCTTTGGTGGTAACATGGACCACAGATATCAACACAGCCCCATGCTGCTGCTGCAGGGCCACAGACACAGACAGGCCCTCCATGGCAGTACAAGTCAAGACATCAACATGGCCTCAAGTGGCACACAGGCTCCTCACATCATGCTGTTCCTCACCACCCTCATGTCTCCAGTTCCATCTCTCTTCATATTGCACAGGCCATTCCACTTCTCTTTTTCTCCCATCTCACCGCACACACTTGTTCACTGTGATGCCCACCTCTGGGGTGCGTCCACATGCCCATACTGCTTGGTGACAGTCTGCACTAAACTTGTAATCTGTCTGAATCTGTATTGAAGTTGTAAAGGCTTTTACATTATAAATGTGTAACTTTTAAAGTTAGTTATGATTTTAATGAGAGATCTTGGGGATGAATGTGAACAAAAAGGTTGTGGCTTGATGTTTTTGTGTGTCAAGCTGACAAATGGTAAATTGTGCCAGATAGTTTTATGTCAACTCGACACAAGTTAAATTCATCTGAGAGAAGAGAACATCAATTTTGAAAATTCCTCCATAAGACCAGGCTGTGGGCAAGCCTCTAGGGCTTTCTGAATTATCACTGATATGGCAGGGCCCAGCCCACTGTTGGTCATGCCATCCTGGGCTGGTAGTCCTGGACTCTATAAGAAAGCAGACTGAGCAAGCCAGGAAGTAGCACCTCTCCATGGCCTCTGCATCAGCTCCTGCCTCCAGGTTCCTGCCCCATTTGAATTCCTGTCCTGCATTCCTTCAATGATGAAAAGTGGGCGATATGGACATGTAAGGCAAAGAAATCCTTTCCTATCCAAGTTGCTTTGGTCATAGTGTTTCATCACAGCAATAGTAACTCTAACTAAAACACTACTTTTTTATTTTATTTAAAGAATGTTTAAATTTTCTTTTAAAAAAAAACTTGGCCATGCATGTTTTGCTTGCATGTGTGTGGTGCCTACTACCCATACAAGTCAGAAGAAGGCATTGGATCCTCTGGAACTGGAGTTACAGGTGATTATGAGCTGCCATGTGGTAGGAACTGAATCTGGATACTATGCAATTGGGAGTGCTCTTAACCAGCAGCCATGTTAATGGCTCCTACACTATTTGAGAAACAAAGGCATTTTTTGTGTGTGAATGATGAATGTGAGGGCACATGCATCCCACAGTGAGTGTGTGGGTCAAAGAATAAAAGGGTAACTGTGTAGTCTTCACTCTCCCTCCACATTTACATGGCTTCTGAGGACTGAGCACAGGCCATCAAGCTTGCACACACTCTTGAGCCATCTGGCCAGCCCCTCACACTATTTTGATAATCTCCTGTAAACCTAAACCTGCTCTAAAATCAAGAGCTTTTTTAAAGCTGCTAATGAGTTCAAATACTTTTTTTTTTGTTTTGTTTTTTTTGTTTTTTTTTCCTAGACAGGGTTTCTCTGTGTAGCCCTGGCTGTCCTGGAACTCACTCTGTAGACCAGGCTGGCCTCGAACTCAGAAATCCGCCTGCCTCTCTCTGTCCTGGGATTAAAGGCGTGCACCACCACCGCACGGCCAAATACTTAAAAAAAACAAAACAAAACAAATGTCATGCATAATTGTTCATACCTATAACTCCAATGCTCTGGAGGCTGAATCAAGAAGCCTGGGCTACACAGCAACACTCTGCCTGCCTGCCTGCCTGCCTGTCTCTTTAACAGGGTTTTTCTATTTAGCCTTGGTTGTCCTGGAACTCGTTCTGTGGACCATTGCGGCCTTGAACTAACAGAGATTGGTCCGCCTCTACATCTCAAGTGCTAGGATTAAAGGCATAGACCATCTCCCAGTGAGACTCTTATCTCAAAAATAAAAGTGCTACTATGGTAGCTCAAACCTATAATTCTAGGAAACAGCAGGCAAAGGCAGGAGGATCACTGCAACCCTACAGCCAGTCTGGTTTACATTGCAAGGATCAGGCCAGCCAAGACTTCAAAGCATGACCATTTAAAAAGATGGAAAAGAAGCTGGGGGGAGGGGGAAGGAAGGGCATCAGCAAGATGGCTTGGCCAGGCAGACAAACATTTGCTGCCAAACCTGACATCTCAAGTCCAAGCCCCAAGGTCTTCTTGGTAGAAGGAGAGAACTGATTCTCATCCAACCTCTTCACACACGCTAAGGCACAAATGCACCCAGGAACATACACAAAATGTATGTTTAAAATACATTAAAAAAATTTAAAAGATAAAATTCCTATATACAAAAGTAAAACAACTATTTCTTTCAAATATTTTTCTGTAGTCATTTTATACAGTTATAATCATATTACATTTGTTCTTAGTATTTTCAAGTATAAGAAAATATTTTGGAGCCGGATGGTGGTGGCGTACACCTTTAATCCCAGCACTTGGGAGGCAGAGGCAGGCGGATTTCTTAGTTCGAGGCCAGCCTGGTCTACAGAGTGAGTTCCAGGACAGCCAGAGGCTACACAGAGAAACCCAGACTCAAGGAAAAAAAAAAGAAGAAAAAGAAACATATTTTGGGGCTGGAGAGATGGTTCAGTGGTTAAAAGCACTGACTGTTCTCCCAAAAGTCCTGAGTTCAATTCTCCCAGCAACCACATGGTGGCTGGCAACCATCTATAATGGAATCTGATGCCCTCTTCTGGTGTGTCTGAAGACAGTAACACTGTACTTGCATACATAAAACAAATAAATCTTTAAAAAAAAAAAAAAGAAAAAAGAAAAACATTTTAACAATTGGAAAAAAATTGGAATTACATGGTAGGTCAATATTTAATGATGAGAAAAACATGGTTATTTTAGACAGAGTTCTCAAGAGAAACAGAACTACAAGATAGTGAGTATGTATGTATGCATGCATGCATGTGCATTTATATTACACAAGAATTTATTAAATAAGCTTTAAAATAGTAACAACAGCTAAATCACACCGAGAAGCTAAAAAACTAGTAGGTACTCATCAGTCCTTGAGTGTAGAAGGCACAAATCCCTTTAGCTCACAGATAAGCCCTAGGGATACCAGGAATGTTAGAGGCTCTTCAGTAGAAGGGATATATGCCCTGTTTTTTTGTTCGGAAGGCTAGGAATGGATGTGGTTAATAGCTAGTGACCTCTGAACTATCCTATGACTGAGGCCACATCTGTTTTCCCCAGAGTCTTACAAATAGAACCAATAGTGATTAATAGCCTAGGTGACCTCTTGCTCTCTGTATGACTGAGACCACACCAGTTCTTCCCCAGGCCCTTAGGATAATATCAACAGAACCCTTTATGGAAGAGATGACATGAACTTTCAAATGAGACTCAATGTAATTATGCCTTAAGCTTTATTGTACACATGGGATTGTGTACCAGAAAACTTTTTTTGAAATTTTACTGTAATTAAATATGCTTAAAATAAACCGCCCAGTGTCAGACAGACTCTTGAAGTTTGAACCAGCATGGCTACTGAGTCATGCTGAAGCAGACTTCATCTTGCCTCACAGAGACTGTTA
Source organism: Apodemus sylvaticus (assembly GCF_947179515.1). Taxonomy (NCBI): domain Eukaryota; kingdom Metazoa; phylum Chordata; class Mammalia; order Rodentia; family Muridae; genus Apodemus; species Apodemus sylvaticus. The sequence goes on from NC_067478.1 coordinate 27,660,845, forward strand.
CTCTGTTGGACTGGTGCTGGCGGAGACATCCCTCACACACACTTGAGGCTGAATGCCTTAACAACACAGAACAACCCTACTGCAGATAACTAGAAATTCCCCCAGAAAATATTTTTTTTTGGTTTTCTAAAAGTTGTTGATCAACAGAGTCATGCTTGATCAAATAACATCAAAAATACAGTAAATTCTCAATATCTTATGGTTTTTAACTAAAAGAAAAGCACCAATCTACATGTTCTACTAAACTTCATGAAAAATACAGTGTCCCTGGCTCAAAAAACTAGAAAACAGAAGTTTAGACAAATATGTCTGGTAAAAAATAAGGGTAGAAAATGGGAGAAGAGACCCAATCACAAAAATGCTTCAGCTTCTGTGTATAAAATGCCCATTCTTTAACTGAGTCCCAAACCATACATAGATGAGGCAGATTCCAAGTAGCCCAAATAAAATTAAAATGGTTCATAAACTAAATGAAGCTAGACATGGTAATACATGCCCTACAATCTTATCGAAGCAGAAAAAAATGTCAGTTCACAGCCTGTCCGGGTGATTGTGATGGCTATTAGATCTACTTCTAATCTGGATCTTTGAGGTAGGAGAACACACCTTTAATCCAGATCTTTTGAGATGGAAAGACTCACTTCTAATCTAAACCATCCCTTCTGCTGGAAGCTTATATAAAGGACATGGAAGAAGGAATCCTCAGCTCTTTGCCTCCTTGCTCTTGTCCTCACTAGCAAATCTGTTCCTTCACTAGCACTAGGGCCTACTTCTTTGAATTCCAGAGTATATTGAAGAACAACTGAGTCACCAGACTAGTGGACTGAACAAGTATTGGATTGTTGAAACTCCTGTTCATCGGCAGTCACTGTTGGACTTACAGGATCATAGCCTATAAGTTATTTTAATAAATCCTTTTTCTAAAGAGAGATTCATTCTGTACGTTCTGTTACACTAGAGAATACATAGTTTAGTACCAGTAGTGGTTCTAGAGTAATAGAAGGATGAATATTTTAAATATCTTGAATAGGCTTTCCAATTTGCCAACAACTAGTTACTCAAGCTCTCCTGCATGCTCAGAAAGCACTAAAAGTTTTACAAACTTAGTGAGACAAATGCATTTGACTATCCTGATTTACCAACTGTGAGGGACAACAGATTTGGTAACTATATAAAACTTTTAACAAGTTGTAGAAAAATAAGGAAAACGCTGCTGCTGCTGCTTGATTGCTCCTAGCATCTCTGGATAAACTGATAAAATCAACCAACTTCCAGACTCCCAGAAATTGGTGAAGGACAAAAATGAACTTAGTAACAAAACTGACCAGCTTCACTGGGTATAAACAGTCTGAAGTTTTCTAAGTGTGCCTTGGGAGAATCTTCTCTCCAGCACCCACAGAGCTCAAGTTGTGGAAAAACAAACCAAAGCCCTCATTATAAGATTGGTTGAATTACAGCAAAAACTCAAGACCCAGCTTTAGAGGTGACAATAGTTAAATAAGAGCATTAACTGGTAAAAAATGAGGTCCTGTAACTCAGATGTGAATTATGTGGGAAAATGCTATTGAAGCTGAGAACTTCAAACCCTCAGGTTCCCAAGGCTTTAATCTCACCTGAGGAAGCAGTGTCTCTCTCTACCTTCAGCAAAAGATATAATCACACCCCATTCCTGAAAATATTACCCCTTTTACTTTTAACTGAGGTAACTGATACTACATTGTCTGTTAAACCAGCAGTGACTTTCTCTGAAGAAATGCCAGGCAAGACAACGCTGATATTCCTCAGGGCCCACCAATTGTTGCCTCTAGACCTACATACTAGACTTAAGGTTAAGCCAGCTCCAGTTTACTAAGCCAGCATAATTCCTACATTCAAAATACCTACCCTTATAACCACAGATAAAAAGTACCTCTCATCTCTCATCAAAGAAGTTTCTCTTTGCAGCAGACAGAGACCATTAAAACACACACACACACACACACACACACCAGGTTAATGAAGAGAAAATAACTAGTTACGGAATGCTCAGGATCAGCAGATACATATCCAACACTCCTGAACCCAAGGCTCAAGACATCATGGAAAGGGGGACTGAGACTTAAGAGTCAGAGGACCAGGAAGTCTGCTCTAAGAGTGTGTCTCCTGGACTGAAGGAGCTGAAGGGGTTTGCAACCCCATAGGAAGAACAACAATATCAACCAACCAGACTCCCCAGAGCTCCCAGAGACTAAGCCACCAACCAAGGTGTACACGTGGCTCTGGCTGCACATGTAGCAGAGAGCAGCCTTGTCAGACATCAATGGGAGGAGAGGTCCTTGATACTATGAAGGTCTGATAGATGCCCCAGTGTAGGGGAATCAAGGGAGGGGAGGTGGGAGTGGGTGGAGAAACGCACTCACAAAAGCAGGGGGAGGGGATAGGAGAGGGAGTTTCTGAGAGAGGGGGAAACTAGGTAAAGGGATAACACGTGAAATGTAAATAAATTAAGAGAGAAGGAGGGAGAGGGAGGGAGAGGGGGAGGGAGGGAGGGAGGGAAGGAGGGAGGGAGGGAGAGGGAGAGAGAGAGAGAGAGAGAGAGAGAGAGAGAGAGAGAGAGAGAGAGAGAGAGAGAGAGAGAGAGAGAGAGAGAGAGAGAGAGAGAGAATTTTAAAAGGCGAGGGAAAAAAAGAGTATGTCTCCTAGCTGGGTTGTGATGGCACACATCTTTAATCCCAGCACTTGAGAGGCAGACGTAGGCAATTCTCTGAATTCCAGGCCAGATTGGTCTACAGCATGGGTTTTAGGACAGCCAGGACTACAAAACAAAAACAAAACAAAAAACCCTATCTCAAAACAAACAAACAAACAAACAAACAAACAAAAAGTACTGATTTCCTTCCACCTATGGCTTGGGGTGGCCATAGCTCCCAGGTATTATATGACCTTTAACAGTCCTATGACCTTTAACAGTCCTTTTGATTAGCCCTAGTGCATTCAATAAGTAACCAGTAATGGTTACATTACCATTTTCTTTTTTTTTTAAATGTATTTATTAGTAGGTACACGGTAGCTGTCCTCAGACACCCCAGAAGAAGACATCAGATCTCATTACGGATGGTTGTGAGCCACCATGTGGTTGCTGGGATTTGAACTCAGGACCTTCGGAAGAGCAGTCAGTGCTCTTAACAGATGAGCCATCTCTCCAGGAGCTCACATTATCATTTTCTGTGTATGCCATCATGTGGGGGGAAAAAGTGAAAAGCACCAAGACTTAAAGTATTTCTCAAATACTTTAATAACACATAAAATCTCAGAGCAACTCCTATTGACTAGTAATATTATTTACTAAGCTAGATAATTTTATGCAAGGTACAGACTTCAGTAGCCTTCATGGCACATCTCAGACAGTAGACATAATCTTTTAAAGAAGCTGGTGTTTTCTTAAAACTGGAATACAGTGGCAATATTTTGTTCTAACCCTGTACAATGGAAAATGTCAAGCATTTACAAAGCAGGAAAGAGAAATAATGAAACTCCACACAGACATCAGTTTGAATACTCAATCACCTTATAAAGAATATCACTTTATCTGTAATGCCATATATTCTAACCTCCTCACAGTACATTATTCTGAATCCAGCTGCAGACATTCTATCATTTTATCCATAAATATTAAATCACGTATGCCTACATTCTGAAAGATACCATAGAAAAAAATATATATAATGATGATGCCAGTTTTCCTGCAATTTCTTAGTTGATGAGTCACATTTCTGATATTAAGTACTCAGTAAGACATGGATTACAGAAATTTATGTTAGAAAACATACATATTTTACATTTTTTTCTACTGCATTTTCTTACAACTTGAAAGTAGAAAGTTGGGGGAAAGTTTTTAATTTTTAAATGTTTTACTAGCCTATATTAACTATACATAATAATGGATTTCATTGTGAGTTTATACATGTATACAATGTATGTCAATTACATCTATCTCCCTATCCCCGCATCTATCTCCCCCCTACCTCTTCTAATCTCCCTTCCAAATTAGCCTTCTTCCTACTTTCATGTTTTGTTTTTGGTGATCCAATAGCTTTCATTAAGGTTGATTCAGCAGCATGGACACCTGATGCATCACTACACCTCTGAAGGAAACATCTTTCCTTCCTCTCCTTCCTAAATCAGCCAATTAACTACAGACAATGAGAAACCTGGGGCCCACTGGGCCTTTTAACTCCCATCCAGTTTTATTTTGTTTTTGGACAAAGACTTACTAACAGTTCAAACTAGCCTGAAACTCAATATTAAGTCCACATTGGTCTCAAAACTCATAGCAATCCTCCTGGCTCAGCTCCATGAGCATTAGAACTATAGCCATGTGCTACCACACCAAAAAAGTATATTTAAAACAGTGTCAACAGGAATAAGATCACTAGATAAGGAGCTTTGAAACAAATAATGAAGGAGATAGAGAAAAATTGTAAACAAAGACCTTCCACCTCTTACAAACAATTGACATTCATATGACTTAGTATGTGATAACCTCCTAACATTATATAACTATTATACACAAAGGAATCCTTATAATTATATATGTTAGAGGAGAACTGCAAAAAATTAAATCCAGAAATTTTTATTCAATAATCCTTACCTTTTGTTGGACTGAAATTCTGATCTATAAAGCCCCTCAGTTCTGTATTTGTGGATGTCAAACCAACCTGAATAAAAAAAAAATTAATACTCAGATCTGAAGTATTATAGAATTATTTAATAAAATATTTTATATTTTCCACCAGAAGTCTATATCGAGTATTATACACAGTCTTACAAAATAAACTAGTTTTATCATTCATAGGAATATGTTACTAAAAAGAAAATGTTACTTGAAATGGGAAAACTAAGAATTTTAAATTAAAAATTAACAGAATGCTACTTATGAGTGGAATCAAAATCCACAAATTTTCTAAATATTTTGAAGGCAAGTAATATGCAGCTGCCAACAGATAAATCACATTTGCATCCCTAGATCTGGGGGTGTGGCTCAGCAGCAGAACACTTGCCAAGAATGTGCAATGCCGATTTGCTCTCTAGTACTATAAAAATAAGAGTATAAAATTATATCCTCATTGCTGTCCTTAATTTCTAATGTTTTTAATCATTTCCATAATGACTTTATGAACTACTACATAAGTACCACAAATGCCCCAAATACAAGGACAGCAACCTCAAGTCATTTATCTGGGTCCACACTGGCTTATAGAGCCCAAGCTGGATGCCTTGGTCAAGCCACTCAAGTTACAAATTGGCAAAGTAGAATGTGCTGCCAGTCCTGACCAATTCTGGTTGTTAGAAAGACCCAAGGGGATGGGTGTGCACAGTACATAGCACAGTATAAGGCACACACTCTTCAATCTGTGTCAACATTCATTATTAGTTAGTACTATGTCTCAGCAATCTCTACAGCAAGTAAGTTTATAATCTCCCTTCAGATGGTTTATTTAACTTAATATAATATTTACATTGCTACCTGGTATCTTAGATGATAATGCCAGTATCATAAGAAATATTTGGTTTTTGTTTTGGATTCAGGGCCTCAGATACCCAGAGCTGGTCTCAAACTGTATAGCTGAGGATTAATCTTCTGATCCTCCTTCCTCTGTCTTGAGATCGCTGAAATTATAGGAATGCGTGACTACTCTTAAAAATTTGCTTCAGAGCCTAGGGAAATCCCCATTTTGAAAACATGGCACAGGGGCCATTCAGATGGCTCAGTAGATAAAGTGCTTGCTGAGTCACACTGTAGATTTGAGTTCAAACTCAAACCCACATAAGGGTAAAAAAAGGAGAATAAATTCCACCAAGTTGTCCTCTGACCTCCACAAGTACACCCTGGCATGCAGGTAGTCCCCTACATCATATACACACAAAATTTTTTTTTTTATTTAGCACAATATCTGAGTCCTTGTCTACAGGACAGCCAGGATTACACAAAGAAACTGTGTGTAGAAGGAAAAACAACAACATCAACAACACCACAAACATACAAAAACAACTTAGCTCAAAGCAAGTTCTAATACATGGACCCATTATTACTATACATTATGGTTTTATACACTTGAGAGTTGTAATCTTACACTATTACAAATTTGGAATATTCTGTAAACTTTCAATATTTCAAATTTGTAATTTGATACCGCAAAACTTTTCAAAGATACATTTAAGAGTTTTACTGTAGGGCTGGAGAGGTGGCTCAGCGCTAAGGGCAATGACTGCTCTTCCCAAGGTCCTGAGTTCAAATCCCAGCAACCATATAGTGACTCACAACCATCCATAATGAGATCTGTCTCTTCTGGTCTGTCTGAAGACAGCAACAGTGTACTTACATGTAATAATAATTCTTTTTTTTTTTAAGGAGTTTTGCTGTAATAAAATTCATATGGTCTCCAATTATTGATCCTTATCTTGATGTTTTGATACATGTCTACATTGTTTTTTTAAATTTTTTTCATTTATGTGCATTGGTGTTTTGCCTACATGTATAAGAGCATCAGATCCCCCAATAAATGTAGTTATAGACAGTTGTGAACTACCATGTGGATGCTAAGAATTGAACCTGGGTCTTCTGGAAGGGCAACCACTGAGCCATCTCTCCAGCCCACCACCACCACCACCACCACCACCACCACCACCACCACCACCACCATTGGTTTTTTTGAGACAAGGTTTCTCTTTGTAGCCCTGACTGTCCTGGAACTGCCCTGTAAACTGCCCCAGACTGACCTCAAACTCAGATCCACTTGTCTCTGCCTCCTGAGTATGGGATTAAAGACATGCCTAGCCCATGTCTACCTTATTTAATAGTCACTACAATCATGCTAGTTAACAAATTCTTACTTTTATGGTATATTGTATGTGTGCAAGAGTCTATGTATTGAGTAGGTTTAATTTAATATAATCTGTGCCAGAGTATAGCTCAGCAGGCTTTGATTTGCATATCCAAGTCTCTAGGTTCAATTCCCAGTACTGCCCCTCCTCTGAAACTAACTATTCTAATACATAACATAAGGTTGGGGGATGGTTTTGTGCCCTGTGTATTCAGATGCTGATTTCTATGCCCAGACTTCAGGTTGCAAGGTCAAGCATCTCTGGTCTCAGTGTTATGTAAAAATTGTTTTCCATCACCTCTGATTGGTTAATAAAAAGCTGGTCAGTCAACTGGCTGGGCAGAAGAGAATAGGAGAATAGGGTACAACCTCCAATCCCAGTCAGGAGGTCCCAAAGAGATGAGAGGAGAGGGGGTGGGGCAGACTGACAGACAGATGGAGGAAAGAGATGGTAGAGAGACCTTGAGGATGGACTAGGAAGATTCACTGTGAGGTAGCAATGAGAAAGTAACCATAGGAATATAACAGATTACAAGTATATAATACATGAACATCACCGCAGGCACTGAATATCAGGTCTTCAGTAACTTGAAAGAATTTTAAGGAACGCAAAGTTTTGAAACTTTGTAGACTGGGCTTTAGTAAGTTATAATTATTATTTAATGTATATGGGTATTTTGCCTTCATGTACATCTATGAACCGTTTGTGCCTGGTGCCCACAGAGGCAAGAAGAGAGTATCAGATCCTTTGGAACTGTTGTTACAGACAGCTGTAAGCGGCCATGTGGCTGCTGGAAACCAAACCCAAGAGTTCTAGAAGAGTAGTTAGTTCTCTTAACTGCTGAGCCATCTCTCTATACCCACAATGTACTATTTTTTAAAAACTATGTAATGTTTTACATTATATATCCTCTATAAGCACATACTTAGTCCATTATAATTTAATAGTTTAAGAGCTAATGGTTTCATTAATCAGTGGTTAAAATCCTTTACTAAGTGAAGTTTCTTTTTTACCAAAATATTTCTATATACATTTAACACAGTCAAGTAATTCTGAATAATAGATAAATGGCACCTAAAATCAAACTTTTATGGCAGAAATTGACACTGAGATGTCTAGAAGCTAGTTTCTTAATTCTACGTTATGGTGTGGATACTTTGCACTGAGATTTAAGTTCAGTTAGCCTTAAAAAGAAACAACTGGGGGCTGATGAGATGGCTCAGCAGTTAAGAGCACTGACTCCTCTTCCGAAGGTCAGGAGTTCAAATCCCAGCAACCACATGGTGGCTTACAACCATCTTAATGAGATCTGATGCCCTCTTCTGTGTGTCTGAAAACAGCTACAGTATACTTACATATGATAATAAATAAATCTTTAAAAAAAAAAAAAGAAAAGAAACAACTGCAACCAACAGCCATATCATGGCTCTCCTGGATGACTCACGAATACATGTCAAACAGACAACTGAGCATCTGCTGAGCTGTGTGCTGTCCTTACTAAGAAGCCCACCCAACATTGTAAGCAAGCGCTTCTGCTACAAAGAGAAAACAAAACTTTCCTCAGACCTACTTTGAAAAGAAGGCAAAAGTGACAGACATCTTTTAAATATACTCACCCCATGATTAATATGGGACTATTAAATACATATAATAATAACTTCAGGAGAGTCATTTTACATTTTCCTTATTTTATAAAACTAACAGTTAAAAAAAAACCTCAACAAAAACCACACGTTCACAGTAGAGAGCGCAGCTACTGGGTTACTGTTAGATTTTAACACCTGCTCTTCATGCCAGTTTCTGCAGCAAAAGCAGCAAACAAATCCACAAACATATACACCCATACCTTAACTGTACAGTTAAAAAATTAGATAAAGGTCAACTGAGCCTCGCTAAGACAGCCAGAGTTTTATCTTAGAAAAAAGATATTTTAATCTAAAGTTCTAAAAATACTGCTAAAACCCACTTAATAAATTACAGTATATATTAAATTCTGTTTTTATACTTTGTAGTTTAAAAACTCAAAGTACATTATTCAAAAATAAAAAAGTTAGCTAGGGAAGGCATTTTAAAATATTCTTTCCCAGGCTGGAAAGATGGCTCAGTGATTAAGAATGTATATTATGCAGCACCACGTCAGCCAGCTTAGAACCATCAGTAACTCAAGCTCCAAGAAATCCAGGGCTTCTGGTCTCTGCAGGCAATGAGCACTCTGCAGGGCCCAGTGGCGCAGGCCTTTGATCTCAGCATTCAGGAGGCAGAGGCTGGTGAATCTTTGTGAGTTGAGTATCATAAGGAGTTCCAGGCTAGCCAGAGTTCTGTAGAAAGACCCTGTCTCAACAAACAAACAAACAAACAAACAAACAAACAAAAGTATTCTTTCCTTCTATTTAAAAAATAATTAAGGACTGGGATAGAGTGGCACTAGCCCTTCCTTACTCTGGTGCTTGGGAGGCAAATCTCTGTGAGTTTAAGATCATTCTGTGGTCTACACAGTGAGTTCTTTTTGGGTTAGGACCCAGGAACAAGGAACTAAGGTACATATTTTACATAACAAAACTTTACAGACCTGGCCTCCAGGTTCTCCCAGCATCCCTCAGTCCCTACCAGTCATACCCAGTTTCTAACCTTGAACTTTCAAGCCCATCCCCAGAGACTCCTCCCAATAGAATCCAAACAATTTGGTCTGTCTTGGTCGGTATGTCGTATGTCGGTCTGTCTCTCTGTTCTTGGGCCCCTATACCCTTTCTTTCTTTTTCTCCTCCCCCAATCCCTCTCTCCCCTCGGCAATTCCTCTAGCATCAATCCTTGGGACCAGAGAAATCACCCAAAAGCAGTCTCTGAAAAGTTGCCTTTGATATAATCTAATCTGGTTTGAACTGGCTCATTTCACAGGCAGAGAAATAATCTATCAGGTTCTAGGCTAGGCAGGGATAGTGAGATCCTGTTTCAAATAAACAAATAAGGAATTACAGGGTTGGACAGAGTGGTCAAAAGCAATCAATGCTCTTGCAGAGATCAAATTTGGTTCCCAGCATTCAAGATGGTGTATAGTCACATGCACACACATACATACACAACTAATAAATCTTAAAATGGATTAATTAAAATAAAAAAGAAACTAAAGTAGGCATGGTGATAGGTCTGTGATCCCAGCATTTGAGAGGCTGACCTGGGAGGAAGCCAAGATCAAGGCCAACCTTGAATACATAGAGAATTCCAGGACAGCCTAAGGTACACAATTAGATCCTGTCTCTAAACAACAACCACAACCACAACCACAACCACAACAACAACAAAACCCAAGAATATTTCCTTGAGCAAGAGAGAAAAAATAAAGAACTCATAAATCATGTTATACAGTTTGCCTAATCAGATAAGAGATATCTTCTCCCTAAGTATTTCACTATAAATTTTCTTAATTAACTTAAACAAGTTTAATAGGTTTAAGGTATAAAACATGATATAAGATATATACAAAATGATATCTAGGTATTCCAATGCCGTACTACTACCTGTAAACAATCACTAAATGTATGCTAACTAAAAAAACCTTATTTTTTAACAATCAAATCATAAAAAAGAATATTATAAACTGCACCAACATTTACTATTTCTGATATAACTTGGAAAACAATTCAAAATGATATGATCTATATCTAAAAGTAAACTTTCATAGGCAAGATGATTTTGGAATGCCATGGTAGTACATGCCTCTGATCTTAGCCTACAGAGGCAGAGGCAGGTGGATCTCTGTTCGAGGACAGCCTGGTCTACATATTGAGTTCCAGAACAGCAGGGCTACCTACACAGAGAAACCTGACTCAAAAAACAAACAAACAAAAATATGTAAATAACAGACCTGAATATTTTACATCAAACAACTGTGCATATTTGTTAATGGTCAAGTTATATTTGTTATAGTTATTATTCAAATGTCAATAGCTTCCAGGTTCAACATATGCAATTTCCAAACAGATAGGGAGATATCCAATAAATGCATAGAATATTAGTTTAACTTAACCAGGAATCAGAAAGAAACAACATACTACTTTTTGCTGGTTAGAATAGCAAATATTAAAAATAAAAACCTGCCGGGCGGTGGTGGCGCATGCCTGTAAATCCAGCACTCTGGGAGGCAGAGGCAGGTGGATTTCTGAGTTTGAGGCCAGCCTGGTCTACAGAGTGAGTTCGAGGTCAGCCAGGGATATACAGAGAAGCCCTGTCTCAAAAAAACCAAATCCAACCGCCCCCCCCCAAAACAAAACAAAACAAAACAAAAAAAAGAAAAAGAAAACTGGTATACTGTCCATACTATGGGTAACATAAAACAGCCTCTTAAAATGTTATAGAAGGGGCTGGAGAGATGGCTCAGTGGGTAAGAGCACTGACTGCTCTTCCAAAGGTCATGAGTTCAAATCCCAGCATCCACATGGTGGCTCACAACCATCTGTAAAGAGATCTGACACCCTCTTCTGGTGTCTGAAGACAGCTACAGTGTACTTACCTATAATAAATAAATAAATCTTTTTAAAAAAATGTTATAGAAGTATTAATATAAGCAAAAGTATTCATTATGGAGTTTATGACTTCATTTTATTTGATATATTTTGGTTGATAAATATGTAAACACTGTGCATTTATATATGCTAGACATCTTCCTGAACAAAATGGTGCTAAATAATCTATTGGCTAATTTTTTTTAGTCTTTTCTATTTTCTGTTAAAAAAAAAAATTACAGACTATGTTTAAAAAATAAAGTTTCGGGGCTGGAGAGATGGCTCAGCGAGTAAGAGCACCGACTGCTCTACCAAAGGTCATGAGTTCAAATCCCAGCACCCATATAGTGGCTCACAACCATCCGTAAAGAGATCTGACACCCTCTTCTGGTGTCTGAAGACAGCTACAGTGTACTTACATATGATAAATAAATCTATAAATAAACAAATATCTTCAAAAAAATAAATAAAGTTTCACTGACAAAGCAAAAAATACTATACCTCGAATGATACTGCAAATTCTCTTTTGTAAGACAGTTATGTCTATAACCCCAGCACTTAGGACACAACTGCAGAAAGACTGTGAGTTTAAGAGGTTGGCTTGGCTTAGATAGCAAGACTGTGTCTCAAAAAGAAAAACATCTTTTTCGTATATAGGTAAACTTAAAATGGAGTATACTTAAGTTTTGGCCTAGAGGACTCACTGGATAGTAAGCACTACTTGAAGAGATGTAGAGAATACATGTCAGTACCTTATCTCACTCCCTTGGCAAAGGTCCATCTTATACGCTGCGTAATTCTGGAAGAAACACTAATAGGAGAGGCTCCTGGCTTCACACTCTGACATCCCATTTCCTTCTACACACTGTTTAGATAGGTGAGCCAAGCAGAGAAATCATACTGCCTCTGTGGAATTTAAAACTGATTAGCAAAAAATTGAAAGTTCCTTTTTTTTGTTTGTTTGTTTGTTTGTTTGTTTGTTTTTTGGATTTGGTTTTTTCGAGACAGGGTTTCTCCGTATAGCCCTGGCTGTCCTGGAACTCACTCTGTAGACCAGGCTGGCCTCCAACTCAGAAATCCGCCTGCCTCTGCCTCTCAGCGTACTGGGATTACAGGCGTGTGCCACCAATGCCCATCTTGAAAGTTCCTTATTTTCTTATAAACTGGTACTACAGGACCCAAATAAGCCATTATGCTACCATATATACAACCAAAAAATGGGCGGGGCCACACACAGGGATATCATGGCCAAGAAGCAAGCTGGAGAGAAAAGAGTTTATTTCCGCTTACACTTCCACACAGCTGTTCATCACCAAAGGATGTCAGAACTGGAACTCAAGCAGGTCAGGAAGCAGGAGCTGATGCAGAAACCATGGAGGGATGTTTCTTACTGACTTGCCTCCCCTGGCTTGCTCAGTTTGCTTTCTTACTAAACCCAAGACCACCAGCCCAGGAATTGCACCACCCACAAGGGGCCCTCCCCCTTGATCACTAATTGAGAAAATGCCTTACAGCTGGATCTCATGGAGGCATTTCCTCAACTGAAGCTCCTTTCTCTGTGATAACTCCAGCTTGTGTCAAGTTGACACAAAACCAGCTGGTACACACACACACACACACACACACACACACACACACACACGGACACACAGACACATGGGACATACTCAGATTATATGCCATTCTTTAATCCTCTAAATCTAGAGATAAAGTCAGTGAACTCTAGACTTTTCAGTTATATAAGTCAATACAGTTAATCTCTGCCTTAAATTGGATTTTGCTGTTATGACTCATTGTGTTTGTTTGTTTGTTTGTTTGTTGTTTGTCTTAAGACAGGGTCTTGCTATATTGCTTAGACTATCCTCAAATTCATCCTCCTTCCTCAGCCTCCTGAGTAGTTGGGATTACAGTCATACATTTCCATTACAGGCTCCTTAACGCTTTTGAATGGGATTCTCATTATTCCTGATCATTAGTATGATATAAAAGGCAAAAGTAACTGCACATAGACATGCACTCACACAAACACAAATGTTCTCTGTCCTCATAAGAAATATATTTTCCCAAAGAGTCTGCAATGATAGGTGACAACAAAAGACTGTCAGACTGCTTTTTTCCCTTCCTGCATGCCTCTCTCTGAATAGAGTCATCCTTTAACATGCAGCTAAGAGATGGAGAGAGGCTGTGGACCTAAAATGATCTCCAGTGGGGAGGAGGAGGAATGAAGCAGACAGACACCATCCAGAAAGGAGTGAACTATGAAAACAAATACTGTTCCAGTTCCTGACAGACTCCAGATTTTGGGCCCAGATCTTTCTAGGGGGGTACTAAATTCCTACTTATGAATTCCTTCATCTTTACAATAGAGATAGAAAAAATGACAATGCAAAAAAGGGAAAAACTTATATAACTTTTCCAACAGATCCACAGTTTAAATGTTCTTGAGGTAACACCTCAGAGAATGTTTGCTTCCAAATAACATCAGAGCATACACATTTCCCTGAGCAAACACAAGAGGGGAAAAAATAAGCCAAAGAAACCAGAGATATGCTCAGTAAGGCCAAGTAACTCTCTAGCAACCAAAACAAATTTGTAACAGTCCCCAGAAAAGGAGCCAAGTTGGAAAGTTTCTAGAGATAGCAACTTGCAGCTGTTGAAAAGGAACAAGTTGGCACCAATCTACAAGAATCCCATAATGGCCATGAAAATACTGTATCAAATAGTATTAAGTTTATCTCACACACAACACAATCAAAAACAATTATAAATCCAGGCAATGTTTTGAATTTTGTTAACCAGAATAGTGAGAAAATCTGTACAGCAAAACAACATGGGCTCACTTAAAAAGTTATTTTGAAAAATTACAAATACTTACATTTTTTGCCGTCATGTCAAACTGTATTCTATTTAATATTCTGTAAAGCCATTAAAAAACACACAAAAATAAAAAAAACTTCGTCTTCAACAGTTCTTTAAAATATCCTGTTAAAGGGAAAAAGAGGGAATAGAAATGTAATAATAGGCAATGTTTATGTCACATTTTCTGAGACATGTACTTGCAAGTGAACTGTCTAAATTAATCCTTAGAACACCACCATGAAAATACGTATCATTTTTTTTTAATCTCCATTCCAGATAAAAACTGGAGTTTAAAGCAGTTATTTGACAGGTCAGCTCTGCTCTCAAGGGATACAGCAGAGTTAGACTATGTTGCTTTAGACAATGCACTAAAAGAAACATCAGGGCTTCATGGAGAAAGCACACAATGTTCAAACACTAACAGACACAAGTCAAAAGTACACAAGCACCAACTTAAAGGACCTAGAACTGCATAATGAGGCAACCAAACACCAAAATATCTTAATGATAGTAATAAATTATAAGCCCAACCATAAAAACAATTAAGAAATAGTGGAGGAAAATAGATCAACAGAATACCAACTAGTAAGTATAATGAATTCTACAGTTGGTGAAACTCCACTATAACCATCATAAGCCAATTAAGGAAAGAATCATCAACAAAGGTTAACACTAGTTCCTAGAAATGTGCAACAAAATATTAACATAATATTGAAATAGCTACTATAAAACACCTTAACACAAAATTTCCAATAAAGAAACCTGGCACACATTAGTGATCAAAGTTACTAAATGGCCAGCAATAATCAGACAAGTCATCAGGAGTCTCAAATGTATTGAGATGGATATAATTTCATTTCTGAGATACTTCTGTCCAACATGCAAAACCTAACCATGAAAAATATCAGAGAAATACACAGTGAAAGATATTCTTAAAATTAATGGCCTAAACTCCTCAATACCATTAGTGTCAAAAGTCAGACAGACAGACAGACAGACAGAGAAGCGAAAGAAGCTAAGAAAGCATCCATATTTAGAAAAAAACAACAACAACAAACAAAACAAAACAAAACAAAAAGGGAAATCTCAATTCAAAATTGGGTAACCGTTAAAGTCCACATCCCAGAATATGTGTGGGGGTTTTTTCCTCTTTTTTTCTTTTTCCCTTTTTTTTTTTTTTTTTTTTTTTTTTTTGGATAGGGTTTTGCTACTGAGCTCTAGCCTGTCTAGAACTCTCTTGCCTCAGTTTTCTAAATGCTAGGATTACAGATACAAGCAACCAGGCCCATATTTCATTGTTGTTTCTGAATATTAGTCCATAAACTAAAGGATATATGTTAAATATCCTTTATCTTAGGGAGAAAAATAAACTAAGATATCTGAGGAGGTAAGGGCCTGATGACAAGAACTCACTTCCACATGAGATATAAAGGAAATGGAAACAATGAAGCATGCATAACCAGTTATAGCCAGTGAGTCTGGGCACAGGTGCTCACAGTTATCTGCCCTACTTCTGTAGCTCTTAGTTTTGTGCGTTTATTTGATTTTTGGAAAGATAGTCTCATATAATTTTTCTTTTAAAATCACCACACTAGGGGTTTGGACAAATGGCTCAGTGGTTAAGAGCACTGACTGCTCTTCCAGAGGTCCTGAGTTCAATTCCCAGCAACCACATGGTAGCTCACAATCATCTGTAATGGGATCTGATGCCTTCTTCTGGTGTGTTCAAAGACAGTGTAATTACATTAAATAAATAGAAATCTCTGAGCGGGGCGGGAATGAGAAGCTGTAATGAGATCTGATGCCCTCTTCTGGTGTGTCTGAAAACAGCTACAGTGTACTTAAATAAATAAAGCTTTTTTTAAAAACAAACAAACAAACAAAAGGGCTGGAGAGATGGCTCAGCAGTTAAGAGCACTGACTGCTCTTCCAGAGATCCTGAGTTCAATTCCCAGCAATCACATGGTGGCTCACAACCAGCTGTAATGGGATCCGATGCCCTCTTATGATGTATCTGAAGACAGCTACAGTGTACTAACATACATAAAATAAATTAATAAATCTTAAAAAAATATCCCCATAGAAGCCATAGCAGCCCATGTCTATAATAGTATTCCCTGAGAAATGAGGCAAGAGAAATCACAAGAGTGAGGCAAGTTTAGCCCACATAGTAGCACAGTGAGGTCCAGACCAGCCTAAGCCATACAGTGAGATTGTGCCTCAAAAATAGCTAAATAAATATTAGATTATCTTAAAACAGAAGTGAACTTATTAAATTTTAATATAGTTTTAAAGCACTAGGGCTAAAAGAAAGGTACTCAAAATGAAAAAAAAGACACACCTAAGAATGTAGAGATAGGAACATCAATAATTAATGCCATCCCTGGATGACAGCAAGTTCCAGAGCAGCCTGAGCTACATGAGATCCTGTCTCAAAACACAACTGACCAGAGAGACAGATGAGAGGATAAAAGTATTTACTGAACAGCCCTGGGACCTAAGGAAAGGTAGAAGGAGGAACTGACTCCACAGTTGTACTCTGACCTTCATATGCACACTGTGCCATTACACACGCGCGCGCGCGCGCGCGCGCGCGCGCACACACACACACACACACACACACACACACATCATACACACTAATGAATACAAATGTCTTTTTCAATTTTCCCATACCCATGCACATACAGTCAGCATGAACCGGACTCAGCGCAATATAAGAGAAATTCATAAAATAGAAAAGAGCACCTGAATGCTAAAAATACATTGTACACATATATAAAATTCTCAAAGAATAAAATACTTTAAAATATTTAAAAGATAAATAACATCACAAACATACACAATAATAGAAAACAAAAAATTAGAATATTTTATTATCTAGTAAAATACATTTATGACAGAAAATTAAGTCTTTCCCACAGAAGACATGATTTTAACTCATTAAGTTTTATGAGCTTTCTATGTACAGATTCTGGGTAGATATTATTTCCTATTTTTTTATCTTTGAAGGTGGCAATGTGTTCACTAAAATGCTCTCTTCTCCTTCCTCACAGATGGTCTGTCCATGTAATGTATGACTTAATGCTGCCAACAAGACATAAGCAGATATTAATGAAGTGAGCTAGCAGGACCTGGCTTCAAGGATCCCTTTTCTCTCCCTCGCTGAGCCCAGAGCATGGCTGTAATGACCACAGCTGCTTGTCTTTATGCATCTGCTTCATTTCTGTTCTCAGAATTCAATACTGTATCATATTTCCTAAAAACTAGGCTACTGAACGGCACTGTGGTATTCAATCAAATTAAAAAAAAAAAAAAACTGACAAAAGGCTAGAGATGTAGTTCAATAATTAGAGGGCTTACCAGGAGCCTGGGTTATATCCCCAGTATCATATGAAGAGAAGGATAGTTTGAAAACTAGGAAATTAACTAAATCTAACTATTTCAGAACACTAAGTAAGAAGCAACAAATATAAACATTGTTTGCCCACATCAATGAACCAGACAGAGCCATGTGCAACCCTGTTTAGTATTCTCTGTATCTTCTTAACAGAGTACAACACGGACCGAAATCTCTAAATGTTGCCAAAATGATAAATGTTTAAAATAAGGCCAAGAGTCTAAATGTTTATTGAAAAAAATTCCATAATATTTCTGCACCTCAGTTTCTGTTTTCTGCCAAGTATTAAATGCAATTTATACTATATTAAATAAGATGACACATATAAAGTTAATAAAACACTACCTAAGTATACAATATAAGCAATCAATGGCAGGGGGGAAATCAGTTCTTGTTTCCCATGAAAAGTTAACACTTCTTCTTCCAAAGTAAGTAATGAATAATTTACATAAAAGAGAAACAAAAAATATAAGACAAATTACAATTTTAAAACAGAAGAAAGCTAGGCAGTGGTGGCACATGCCTTTAATCCTAACTCTTGAGAGGCAAAGGCAGGCGCATCTCTATGAGTTCCAGGCCAGCCTGGTCTACAGAGTAAGTTCCAGACAGCCCAGGCTCTACAGAGAAACCCTGTCTCAAACAAACAAACAAACAAACAAAAAATAAAAACAAAAAAAGAAATGTTTTCAATTACAATTAAAAAGGTTAAGTATCTTAAATGCTTTTAAAAGATTTTGTTTTCCTTTTGTATTGACCAATGTTAAAATTACCTACAAATTTTTCATATCTGACTTTAAACTTTCTGAAATGTCAAGAAGATAATGGGACACCGAATATTTTCAGAAGTTGCTATCTTTGTCAATAGTGGTGAGTCTCAGATATTAAACCAACCATGTGTGCTGATGCATGATGTTTATCCAAACTCAGCAACTGCACACTCCTTCCTGTTTCCAAGTCTTCTGTTAGCTAAAAACATAAGTTCTTTTTCCAGCTTCATGAGCACATTATATCAAGCTAAAAAGTCAATCTTTTGACCTCACCATCTGCCACGATCTCTTGTCAATTTTCAGACAATGTGGCTCCCACAGATGGTCTCGACATGCAAGCCCTTTTACATTCCAGTCACAATTTAGAGGTTCCAGCATAAAACCCAAGGTAATATACTAATCAAAATTCAGGAAAAAGCAAGCAACATCACTTCAATCATAATTTGTAGGCTTCTTTTATCAGCATATAAAACAGAATTCTAATAGTGCCAGTAAAAGAAGCTACCAAATTAAAGTTCATCAAAGAGAACATGTGCATTACTAATTTTAAATTCATTCTCATGATTAAAAGTTTAAAGACATGAAATTCAGTGGTAGAGCACTTGCTTAGCATGTGGGAGACTCTGGATTGAATACCCAGCACCATAACAATACATAAATGATGAATTAATGAATAAATAATGAAGCCATACTGGGAGAATAATCAGGTATAGATTGTGTCTTAAGTTATTACAGAACCACAGCCTTTATACCTTATTTCACCACCTTTAAATGAGGAAAGGTCTTATTACTTTTGTGTGTCTGTGTGTGTGTGTGTGTGTGTGTGTGTGTGTGTGTGTGTAGGGACACATGTGACATGTCACACGTTAAAGGAATTGACTCTCTCCTTCCACCATGTGCGATCAAACTCAAGTCATCAACCTTGGCACTAAGTTCCTTCACATATTGGGCTACCTCTTTATTATTTTACTAGCCTTTTTACAATTCTTCATATAACTCTTTCCCCCATCTCAAGAACTCTGTATAGGCTGTTTCTCTGTCTGAGAGTTTTATCTGGTAAATTCCTCTTCAGATCTCTTCTCAGATGTCCCTCCTCAAGGAAAATAATCCCTTTTCCTCCTCCCAGACTAGGTCAGAGGCTTCTACTTACTGTTTAGCTGCTTTCTCTTTTCATAACATACCCTAGGTTGCCATAATATATTTATTAATGTGATTTTCAGACTGTGGCCTATCTCTGCCAACTAAACTATAAATTCTATGAGGGCAGGAGTCCTGCTTATTTAGTTCATGCATGTATATATATGCATACATATACACACATATACATGCATATATACACATATGTGTATATACACATACAGTAGGAGTTCAATATATATCAGTATTTTTAAATACATGAAAATTATTCAATACAAATTAGCAGTGGAAAATGAAGACAAATATTTAGCACATACACACATCTGAAATATCAGTAAGCTACAAGCAGAATCCTGAGTATCATAGTCTCATCGCAATAAACAAAGGGATTTTAGAACAACATACTTGTGTTTGGTAACTTTTTAAAGACTTCTTTATTATGTAGTGTTCTGCCTGTATGCCTGCAAGCCAGAAGAGGGCACCAGATCTCATTGTAGATGGTTATGAGTCACCATGTCATTGCTGAGAATTGAACTTAGAACCTCTGGAAGAGCAGCCAGTGAGTGCTCTTAATGGCTAAGCCATCTCTCCAACCCCTTGTGTTTTGGTAATTTTTAAAAGTTATAATGTAAAATATATTTGTAGTAGAGAACATTTAACTTCACTAAGAAAGAATCTCAATTTCTTCATTCTAGGCTATCTAGAATTCATTTTGTAGCTTGCACTGGTATCAAACTCGTAGAAAACATCCTGTCTATCCCTACTAAGTGCTAGGATTATTTGCATAAGCACTGCATTCAGACTAATTTTACTCTTAATGTAAAATGAATAAGACATAAAAATTCATTTTTTAAAGACAAGGCTGGGGAGCTAGACAGATGCTTAGAGTTAAAAGCACCGGCTCCCCTTCCAAAAGAGCTGGGTTCAATACTAACCACATGGTAGTTCATAGCAGTCTATAATTCTAGTTCCAGGGGATCTAGTGCTGTTTTCTGGCCTCTGTGGACAGAGGTACTCACATAGTGCACAGACATACATAGACAAAACACCTATATACATCAGACAGACACACAAAAGTCATAAGGCTATGGACAAAGCTCAGTGGTAGCATAATTGCCTTGCATATAGAAAGCCCGGTGTTTTAGTCCCTGAACCACACATATATAAGAGCCACAAAACATCAATCTTGGATTACAACCTAAACTATAAGTATATGTGCATAAATCCATAGTGATAAAAATAAATAATCTGAATAAGTGAAAAACAAGACAACTCTTTATGCCTGTAATTACCTCTGTGACTGAAAATACAGTGCCTTATCTCAAGAACTCAGACCACCCCTATAAATGATAAATTAATTTAAATGATTATTTTCACTTGATCTTGCTTAGAGGTGGATCACTTGTATGTACAGTAAAAGTAACTTGTTGGTGTCCCAAGACAAACCATTGTTCTTCATGCAGAAGAAAATTAAACTGTCTAGTCAAGGTCTGAAAGAACATGTCTTTGTGGATTACTAGAAAGATGGGGACAGAAATATTCTCCTGTAGCACCAGGAAAGTTGCTTTGCTTTCTCGCTGAATGATAATGCAACCTTGCTGATATTACATTGGTTTCAGATGCAAATATGCCTCATACAGATAAATTCTTAAATGAAGCAGCACACATGACATTCCTTCTAAATAGTACTATACTCTATGATTACAATATGATGAAGGGATAAACAAATTTTTAAACTTTTTTATTTTTGGGTCAGTCAAGATGGTTCAACAGGCCTATGACCAAGCTCTATGACCTGAGTTGGTATGGGAAAAATTGACTTCCCAAACTGTCCTCTAATTTCCACATATACATCATAGCCGATAAACACCCATAAATATCAAATAAGTGTAATATACCTCCATGATGGTTCATTGTGTAAAGGTGTTTACTACCAAGTCAGACAACCCAAGTTCAATCTACAAAATGCACATGGTGCAAGGAGAGCGCGCGCGCGCGCGCGCACACACACACACACACACACACACACACACACACACACACACACACGAGTACACAGATGCATACACGTTCACACACACACAAAGCTAGTATAATAAAAATAAGTAATAACCGTGTTGTAAGTTAAGGTTGAAGGTTTCCCAAGGACTTCACAGATGCTCTCTCCCATCTACTCTCCCAGCTTAGCACTATGCTTTGTCTTTTCCTTTGTTTTTTCTTTTCTTTTCAGGTGGGGAATCTCTACACAGTCCTGGCTGTCCTAGAACTCAGAGTGCCCCCTGCCTCTGCCTCCAAAGTACTGGAACTAAAGATATACACTACCACAAACATCCAGCCTGTACACTGTTTAAAAGGAAAGAGACTGAATTGTTTTTATGTTCATTGCTTATTATTATTTATTTATTTATTTATTTATTTATTTATTTATTTAATGTATGTGAGTACACTGTTGTTGTCTTCAGACACACCAGAAGAGGGCATCAGATCCCATTACAGATGGTTGTGAGCCACCATGTGGTTGCTGGGAATTGAACTCAGAACTTCTGGAAAAGCAGTCATTGCTCTTAACTACTGAGCCATCTATCTCTCCTTAATTATTTTTTTTCAAATCCAGATTTATATAAACCTTTACACAAACCCTACAATGACAAAACCTGGTTAATATAATAGTATGTTCTTAAAACAAAGGGGATGAGTGCTAAGAGATGGGTTAGAAGCTTGGTCATACAGAATGATGTCCCTTTTCAGATTAGTGGAAGCAGAACAAAGGTTTTAAATAAAGAGCTGTAATATATGAACCAGAAGTTCAAGTTTCCAAAAGTCTAAAATGTATTTGCATGCTAATTATTTAAAATTTTACTACATTTGTGTATATACTTGTTCTGTGTATGCTGGAGGACAGCTAGAATGCATGGACCACAGCCCTTATATGGAGGTCAGAAAACAGCCTTCAGGATTCAGTTTTTTTCCTTCTGTTTGTGGGTCCCAGGAATCAATTCAGGTCATCAGGCTTGACGGCCAGTGCCTTCACCTACTAAGCTATCTTGCCAGCCCTGCATTATAATTCCTTCAAACATAGCAATACCAATTATATTTGGGTTTCTGTTATTTTATTTGGAGACAGGATATTGCTATACAGCACAGGCTGGCATGAAACCCTCCATTCTCACTGCCTCAAACCTCCTCCTGCCTATTTCCCAAGGGCTACGATTACAATAGTAAGTCACTATACTCGGCTATTTTCTTGTTTGTTTTTGCCTCCTGATTTTCTTTTAAAAAGCAAGCAATCAAAGACAGTGTCACACAGAACCCAGGCTGACTATACAGTGAAGGTTTAAGGCAAACTTAAAACTCCTAATCCTCCTGCCTTCAATTCCCAAATGCGAGGTATGTGCTATCAGTGCTAGAGAAAGAGCCAAGGCAAAGCAATCATTAACTATCCACTTCACATAAAAGAGCACTGGCCAGGCAGTGGTGGCACATGCCTTTAATCCCAGCACTTGGGAGGCAAAGGCAGGAGGATTTCTCCGTTAAGAGGCCAGCCTGATTTACAGAATGAGTTCCAGGACAGCCAAGGCTACACAGAGAAACCCTTGAAACTTCTTGAGTCTACTGCCATTTTAAAATAAAAAGGGCTGGGGTTGATAACTCAGTAAAGATCCAAGTTCAAATCCATAGAACCAACATAAAGCCAAGCAAATAGCACGTTTATAATCTCAATGGTTCTTTAGTGAGATGGAAGGCCAAGATAAGAGGATCATAGCAGCACTCCAGCCAGGTAGTCTGGTTTACAAAGCAGTGAAAAAACAAAGAAATCTGATTTCAAACAAAGTAATGGAAGTTAGACACCAAAGGTCATCCTTTGACCTCTACACACATACCACAACACACACACACCCAAACATACATTATACAGTCACATGCACACACATTACACACAAACACATATACAATAAGAATCATGTATAGTGGCACAGACCTGTAACCTCATACTTTGGAAACTAATCTAGCAGACTCTTAAGTTCAAAGCCAGCCTGAGCAACACAGAGAGATCCATTCCCAAGAGAAAGATGGAGACAGAAAATCTGACCATATAACTCTCTCTTATCTTTATTTGTTAATGTATTATCAAGGCAGAAAAGAGAATTCAAATGATATAAAACAAAACAACCAAACAAAAACCAAAACCAGACACTGAAATGCTATTTCCCAGCACCTTTCTTCACTTCCTATTTCCCACCTACCCATTATTCCTCTGCAAAAACAGTCATCATCCTGGTCTTCGTATTGCTTATGTATTTATTTGCTTTAGGTTTCTTTTGTTCTTTCTTTTCAAGTCAGGGTCTCTTATGTAGCCCTGGCTGTCCTATAACTTGCTGCCTAGAACTCACAGAAATACATCTGCTTCTGCCCCACTAAGTGCAACTTGCCTGGTTTGCTCAGGTTTCTTTAACAAACAAATAACATAAAATATTATGCTTTTGCATATTTTAAGGGGCCTCAGGATCACATCAAGGCCAAGTATGTAGCTTGGATGATAGAATATTCACCTGACATATACAAAAGTAGACATGGCCAAGTCCAAGAATCACACCACACAACCAGTCCTGCAAATGGCACAGAAATGGCATCAAGAAACCCCGTCACAAATCTACAAATCTCTTAAGGGGGTTGACCCCAAGTTCCTGAGGAACGCGCGCTTTGCCAAGAAGCACATGAAAGGCTTAAAGAAGATGCAGGCCAACCATGTAAAGCAGTGAGTGCGAGTGCGAGTGCAGAGGTCATCAAGGCCCTTGTGAAGCCTCAGGTCATCAAGTGCAAGATGCCAAAGGGCCCCAGCCCTAAACTCAGCTATCTGGCTTTCATCGCTCACCCAAGCTTGGGAAGCGGATTCAAAGCTACATGGCCAAGGGGCATAGGCTCTGCCAGCCAAAGTCCAAAGCTCCAACCAAGGCTGAGGCCACAGCTCCAGCTAAGGCCCAGGCTTCAGCTCCAGCTCAGGTTCCCAAAGGTGCCCAGGCTCCTGTGAAGGCCCCATAGAAAAGGCTCCTGCCAGTGTGAAGACAGAGGGATGGCTGTGACACACCTACTCAAACACTATTTGCAGATGACCAGTGTCCTATGCTGTTTTTACAAACAAACTTGAGGCTAGATCTGTTAAAAAAGAAAAAAAAGGAAAAAAAGGCAAAGAGAGGAGCAAGGTAGTAAGCAGTGCTCCTCCACAGCCTCACAGTTCCTGCTTCCAAGCTCCTGTCCTGAACTCCTACCCTGACTTCGCTCCATATGGATTACAATTTAAACTGAAATAAACCCTGTCCTTCCCAAGTTGATTTTTTGGCCATGGTACTTATCATGGGAACAGAAACCTAACTAGGAAATACACATGGACACATACGTACACAAATTAGACAAAAGGGGGCCATCAATTTAAGAGAGTGTGTGGAGAAAAACATGGGAGAAATTAGAGTAAGGAGAAGAAGCAAGGAAAATATACAAATACAGTATCCATGTTTTGTTTTGTTTTATTTGTTTTTTTCATATGTATACATATATATACATATACAGAGACAGAGTTTCTCTGTATAGCCCTGGCTGTCCTGGAACTCACTCTGTAGACCAGACTGGCCTCGAACTCAGAAATCCGCCTGCCTCTGCCCCCAGAGTGTTGGGATTACAGGCGTGCGCCACCACCACCCAGCAGTAGCCATGTTTTTTAATACTGATTTTATTTTTCATTGATTTATCTTAGTTACCCTTCAAAACTTAAGGGTAAGACCCTGTTTCTGAAGAGACTAAATTCTTGAGTCAAAAACATAAAGAAATGAAGCTGGTACTACCTTGGAAATTTCATTCCTATTGGCTAACTTTCATAATGCTAAAAGGTGCTATGTATGCTACCAAAACAAAAACAAAAACAAAACAGAATCATCAGTCTCACTCCAGCTGCAAACCCAGTAAACTAGGCCTGGGAAGACATGTCCACTGGTGCAATAGAGGTATCAATATGGCTGGATTTATAAAGCCTACAAGACAGAAACCATATTTGACACCATTATAAGGCCAAAAATCTGTGGCTAGATAGGTCTTAGGTCCTGGAGGAAAATCTACTCTTACTATTCTGCTTAATGGACACAGTATTTAAATAACTCTTAATGACTTATAGCTATACATAGAGATTAGTGTATCTCTCAACCCTCACCAGAGAAGCTGCTTCTCTCAATAGATAATAGTTAAAACAGAGGCTCACATCTGGTCAATATATAGAGGCCAACATCTGGTCAATACATAGAGAACCACATCTGTCAATACATAGAGATCCATATCTGGTCAACACACCGAGAATAAGAGAATAAGGAGTGGTTCAGCTCTAAATGGGATATCTGTATCATCTGTTATGTGATACCACAATTCTTGGAGTGATGTGAACAAACATCCACTTGCCCCTGACAAGGAACTAACAACAAACCAAAGTTCAACCTGGTGAACCAATGAGTTTTATTGGGGTTACTTACATGAGCAGAAATGACTCCAAGACAGCTACTCCACCAAGAGCTCACCACAGCTTATGAAAGCTGTAATCCTCAGTTTACTGTGCAACTTGCAAGTAGCTCGACAGGCTGGAGAATATCACTTCAGGAGTCTGGCTGGTCTGAGAGTCTCCTAAGCAGCTCGGCCGCTCTGAGAACATCTCAGCAGTCCTGACTGCTTATATAAGCTTGGGGAGGAAGAGCTTGCTGAATCTGGTCAGTGTCAGTGGCTTCATGAAACCTTTGGGTTGTTTACTTTCTGAGCTTAATGCACTTCCCTACAAGATGGAATATTTTACTTTCCTTTAGAACAGCCTGTCTTAATTAGCTTCCCTCCAAGATAGAGGCTTTCTCTCCAAGGAACTGTTGATACACAACACACCCTGCTCTGCAAGGCTAATGGATCACAGAGGAAGACTGACAAGAGGACTGTAAGGGCTGGGGGGTAAGATGACTGTAAGAAAGATGGACTGTAAGGGAGCAGTGCTTTCCAGACACAACAGGGCAGTGGTTCACAGAATGCCAAGACCTGTCCAAGTTCAAGCCAGGCAAAAATCCTAGCAAGTAGAGGGACAGATGGGCACAAAGTCCCCCTTAGCTGAGCAAACACTGACAATGGATAGCTTCTTGGGGAAGGAGAGGTAGGTTTTCTTTAGGTCATAACTCCAGATAGGCTGACACTCCAGTGCAGCCCCACATGCCACTTTTGGAACAGCAGGAACTGGACCTCATGCATTTTTTTTAAAAGACAGAAAAGTTGAATGGGTAGGGTGTAGAAAAGAATCTGGAAGGATCAGGGGAAGAGGAAATAAATATAATCGACATGCAACATAGGAGTAGAGAAAGTGCCCTATGATCCCAGCATTCAGAAGGCTGAAGGAAGAGGATTGCTAGGGGTTCTAGGCCAGCCTGAACTATAGTGTGAGACCCTGTCACTAAACAAAAAATAATTTGAGAATATGAAAAAAAAAATCCTGAATCAGATATATAGAAACTAAGAACGACAGATAGATAAAACAGTTCTAAAGCAGATCGTCAGTTATGAGGACACAGACCAGTAATTCTAGCACCTGGGATGTAGTGGCAGGAGAGTTAGAATTTGTAATCAGCCTGGTTTGCCTAAGACTGTCTCCGAAGGCAAACAAAGGAAAAGTCATTAAGCTAGATAGAAATGTAGAAACCAATAAACACAAGGCTATTTCATATCTCACCACAGAGTAGAAAAACTTACACTCAACACTGCAGTTCTCATCAGCTTCTAGAACAGTGGTAATTAAACAAAAGAGTAGAGTGGTCCTCTTCCAAGAAACAATGAACAAGGAAAAGACCTGCAATGACTGGACTGCACCGTGCTAAGCCTTGGACCTAACAGCTTTTCATGGGCAGAATCCTTACCAGCTTTCCATTGCCTCACTCTCTATTCTCAACAAAAGACCAGTGGAGGAAGAACTATAACATGAAATAAAGAAACTAACAAAACAGGAAACACCAAAGTAATAAGCAAAATGTGTACATATGGCAGTAGGGGACAAGAGTTGATAAACTGAGCTAGGCACAGTGTAGCACACTTACATACTTTCAGTACTCAGATGTGCCCTCCCCCCCAGCCTTTTTGAGCAGGAGTTTAGAAACTCTGCTTCCCACCTAGGGTGGAGAGCTCAGACCAAGGTGAAGCCCATTGTTCTCCAAGGACACTAGCGCCACCTGATGCCAGCCTCCTGCGGAGCAAGCAGAACCAGTTCTGCAGACCTGTTTCTAGCTTTTGGGGAAGGGTCTTGACCCGCCTATATATACTTGGAAACCTTCATTAAACTTTGAGTCTTGACTCCATGTTTCTCTTGTCATCCTATTCCCATCCCCAGCTTTTCTTCCAGGTGACTTGGTAAACCATTCAAATGTAGCCGCAAGTGGCTATACTCAGAAGATTAAGAGAATAACTGTCAGTTCAAGGCCAGTCTGGGCTACATAAAAAAATACTTAAAAAACAAAAAGCCAAAACCAACCAAAAAAAAAAAAACAAGGAACCTCCCCCCCCCCCAAAAAAAACCCCAAAAAAAACCCAGGCAAACAAAAGTATAAACTGTATTCAGTGAAAACTTATAATTTCTGTTCAACAAAAACAGGTTAACAGGTGCCAGCAAAATACAAAATGGCTGAGTCAGTAATTTACCTGTAATGAATGAGCAACATAATGGGATGAACAAAGACCATTGGGCCTCTGATGCTTGCTGCCCAAGCAGCCTAGCCAAATTGTTGTTTCCAGGCTAAGTGAAAGACAAAAAGCAAAAAACAAGGTAAAAAAAGTAAAAAAGAGCCTGGAGGCAGTGGTGGCGCACGCCTGTAATCCCAGCACTTTGGGAGGCAGAGGCAGGTGGATTTCTGAGTTCGAGGCCAGCCTGGCCTACAGAGTGAGTTCCAGGACAGCCAGGGCTATACAGAGAAACCCTCAAAAAAAAAAAAAAAAAATCCAAAAAACCAAAAAAAAAAAAAAAAAGTAAAAAAGACACTGAATGTCAACTCCTAGCCTCCACAAGCGTGTACATAGACACATACAGGCATGAACACATGAATACATACACACACTGCACACACACACATACATATAAATATACATATATCTGACAAAGGATTAATATGCAGAATAGATAAAAGATTCTTGAAACTATACCCCAATGAGAAAGCCCAGTTTTAAAATAGGCAAGCATACCTGTGGTCCCAGCTACTGATGGGAAGCTGAGATGAAAGGACCACTTGAGCCTGTAAGTCAGAGACCAGCCTGGGCAACACAGCCAAATCCAAACGGGAAACTGGTAAATACTAAGGACTCAGGCAGAAAAATATACAAGATATATAAAGGCCAAATAATAACATGAAAAAAGTGCTCACTACCACTAATCATTAAAGAAATACAAACCACATCATTTGTAATCATTAAAGAAATAAAAACCACAATGAGATACCAACTCATGCCCAACACAATGATCAAAGCTTGTGCACATATGCACATGCATGTATCCATGTCCTGCTTCAACATGGATTTGAACATTAATGTTCAAAGTAGCATTAATCACATTAATCACAATAGTTAAGAGGTATAAAAAAAACTAAGATCCATTGAAAGATGAAGAGGTATTAAAAAAACTAAGATCCATTGAAAGATGAATTTATAATCACAGTAGGGCATATAAATATAATACTAACATTGAAAAGAAAGCTTTAAAAAGTCATGAAATTCTCATATATACTGTAAGACTAATGAAGCCTAAGGACATTATTACAAGTGAAAACACCCAGTCTCTGAAAGATAAGCATTTTATGACTTAATGAGGTAACTAGAGAACTTCATAAAATAAAACGGTACTGTCCTGCCTTGGGGAAACTGATTCATTTAACTTATTTATTTAACTGATACAGAGTTTCAGTACTAGGAGATAAAAGACCTACTAGAGAAGGATGGAATGAACAAACCTGAAAACACTAACTGGGGGTTGATTTGTTCATTTGTTTGTTTTGAGACAGGGTTTCTCTGTGTAGCCCTGGTTGTCCTGGAACTCATTCTGTAGACCAGGCTGGCCTCTAACTCAGGAGTCTGCCTACCTCTGCCTCCTGAGTACTGGGGATTAAAAGCATGCCACCACCCGCTGGTTAAGCTATTCTTAAAAAAACGGTTGAGATAGTAAATTTATGTTACATGTATTTTATTTTTTAAAAAATGGAGGACTAGGTTAATATCTCAACAGTAAAGTGACTGCCTAGGATAGCATGGGAAAAGCCCTGGGTTTGGTCCCTGGTATTGGGGAGGTGGTGAACCTTGGACCAAAAAGCAGGCAGAGAGAAAACAGATTATCTACAAAGGAAGGACACACTATACAAGATCTCTCAACAACGCTAAAAAAAAGTAACTCCCTCAAGGTACTCAGGAAGATCATAGTATCAAATCATAAAATCAAATTGGTTTTCAAAATGCCAGTGGGGAACTGGAGAGATGGCTCAGTATTAAGATCACCTGGGCTCTTGCAGAGGACCTGGGTTTGATTCCTAGCACCCACATATAGCTCACAATCGCCTGTGACTCCAGCCCCAGGAGCTCTGATGCCTATTTCGGCCCTCCTCAAGCACCTACACCCATAGGGCAAACAAACACAAAGACATCTGTACATACATAATTTTTTTAAAAAAAAAAAAGTCTATTTTTTAACTCAGGGGGAATAAAGACATTTTCAAAAGTTGAGTTTCTGCCAGGCAGTGGTGGCACATGCCTTTAATCCCAGCACTTGGGAGGCAGAGGCAGGTGGATTTCTGAGTTCCAGGACAGGCTGGTCTACAAAGTGCGTTCCAGGACAGCCAAGGCTACACAGAGAAACCCTGTCTCAAAAAAACAAAACAAAAAAAAGTTGCATTTCAAAGTCAAGTGTGGTGGTGTACAGCTGCCATCCCAGAATTTGGAATATGGACAGTAGTATCAAGAGTTCAAAGCTCTAGAAAAGGGGAAATCATTTGAAATGTAAATAAAAAATTATATCGAATAAAAAAAAAAAAAAGAGTTCAAAGCTATTCTCAGCTATAAAGTGCCTGAATGACATTGAAGTATGTCTTTAAAAAAAAAGTTGACTTTCAACAGACATTCAGCCCTTCCAACAGCCAGGTACAGTGACACACACATGCACCAGGACTCAGAAGACAGAAGCAGGACAATCAGGAATTTAAGGTCAACTATTTATCAAGCTCAAGGTCAGCCTAGATTGTGGGCGCCCTTCTACAATATATGATTCCAGAACAGAAAATACTCAAAATTCAAAGCAAATTAAAGAGAGGGGATGAGTGTATGCAAACATTCATCAGTTCTGTGGGTGGTTACTAGTTCTAGAGATAGGGCAAGAAAGTAAAGAAGGGAGCTACTTCTGGCACTCTCGTTCTGCCTCCTGGCTGGCTAGCTGAAGAGCACTGTTTCAGTGCATGTCTTCATGTGCAGGTGCCCATAGGGATCAGAGGTGGGTGCTGGAGTCCTTGGAGTGTCTGGAGCCCTGGGCTCTTGAGAACTGCCTGGTGAGGGTGCTGGGGGCTCACCTCTGGTCCTCTAACAAAACATGAGCACTCAGCCTCTAAGCCATTACTACAGCTCCCCCTAGGCACTTCTTAATTTGAAGGAGTTGGTCATCACGATTAACCATCTCAGTGATTACAAGCTGCTCTTCCAGAAGACCTCAATTCAATTTCCAATGCCCACATCAGCCATTCACAATTGCCTGTAACTCCAGTTTCAGGGTATCCACCTTCTGGCCTCCACTGGCACCTGCACCATGTGTATATACCTATATATAGACACTCAAACACAAAAAAAAATTAGCCATTACACTCTTGGTGGTTACAAAGTCATATATAGGTAAACAAAGAGTATTCTGAGAACTGTATTATTAGGTGAGTCTGTTAAACATCATCACAGAGCTAATCAATCAACATTCGTGATCAACAGCAAATCTGAGGCTGGGGCAGCATAACAAGACACACAATTTTACAGTATATTTTTCTCAATAAGCAGAATATACTCTAAAATGATGATGAAAACGCATAATGCAGCCGGGCATGGTGGCGCACACCTGTAATCCCAGCACTTGGGAGGCAGAGGCAGGCGGATTTCTGAGGTCGAGGCCAGCCTGGTCTTCAGAGTGAGTTCCAGGACAGCCAGGGCTATACAGAGAAACCCTGTCTCAAATAAATAAATAAATAAATAAATAAACAAAAAAAAAAAGCGCATAATGCACCAAACAGACCAGTGACATGATTCACTGTCACTATCAAGTGTTATGTATTATACGCAATTATATGCATTATATTCTTTTATGACTAGCATCTCTACCAATATATGAATAAGGTGCTAACCTACAATGGACTACATCACTAAGTGACAGGAATTTTTTATCACCATAATAACCTTACAGGACCACTGTCATGTATGTAGTCAGCTGCTAACTGAAACATTATGTAGCTCCCAACTCTACCACAGTCATCTAAATTGTTAATACTGAGGCTGGTGAGATGCTAGTTACCACAAAGCATAAGAATCTGATTTAGATCCCCAGCACCCACACAGAAGCACACATCTGTAACTCTAGCACGGGCAGGTGAGGGGGGTGATGCAACAGGTGGGTACTGGGGCTCACTATATAAATACACACGAGAACATAACATGCACAACATATACACAAACCTGTTAACACTAGTGAAAATAGAATAATGACCATCACAAACAGTTTATATTACTTCCATAATTTTCTTTTCTACTTACTATGACCTAAAATTGGTTTAAAGTGAAACATTAGGGTTTGGATAAGGCTCAGTTAGTAGAATACTTGCCTAGCATGAACAGCACTCAGGAGGGGAAGAAGGATCAGAAGTTCAAGGTCCTCTTCAGCTCTACAGTGACCTTGAAATCTTGTCTCAAAAATAAGTTATTGGGGCTGGAGAGATGGCTCAGTGGTTGAGAGCTTCCTGTTCTTCCAAAGGACCCAAATTTGATTCCAGCACTCGGAACTGCCTGTAACTTCAACTCCAAGAGACTCAAGACCCTCTTCTGGCCTCTTGAGGGTAACTGCACACACAGCACACACTCACACATAACATACATACACACATAAAAGTAAAATGGTAAATCTTTATATATGCATGTGCAAAGCTCTGCTATTCCCAGAACTGCAGAAGTGGGAAGGAGGGAGAGAGGGGGGGGGGGAGGGGGAAGAATGGGAGGGTGGGGGGTAGGGGGTGGGGAGGATAAAGAGGGGGAAAGGAGAGAAAAAAGAAGGGAGGAAGACAGGGATCAGGGCTATAAACAACAAAAACATTAAAAAAGAGGAAAGAATACATACAGACCCTAACCAGTCCTAAGTCAATATGGTCTCCCTGGGAAGAAAGGGCTCAGGACTAGACAGAGGTGCTACAAGGTGCTGGTAAGTATCTGCTTCTGGTCTGGACAGGTAGTGATATTTAGTGAAAATTCACTAACTGGTTATGATTACTAACTGTAGATTTATTTAGTTAGTTAGTTTTTTCAAGACAGGATTTCTCTGTGTAGCCCTAGCTGTCCTGGAACTCACTCTATAGACCAGACTGTCCTGGAACTCAGAAATCCACCAGCCTCTGCCTCCCAAGTGCTGGGATTAAAGGCATGTGCCACCACCTCCTGGCCTAGAATTTTTAAAATATATCGTATTTCCCCAAATTATTTTAATTTTTTATAAAGAATTATTTATTTTATGTATATGAGTACATTGTAGCTGTTGTCATACACAGCAGAAGAGGGCATTAGATCCCATTACCGATGATTATGAGCCTCCATGTGGTTTCTGGGATTGAACTCAGAACCTCTGGAAGAGCAGTCGGTGCTCTTAACTGCTGAGCTATCTCTCCAGCCCTCTTAACCACTTTTTAAAAGTTATTTACTTTACTTTATGCATTTGAGTGTTTGCCAGCATATGTATGTATATATATATATATATACTGTGTGTGTGCCTTTTGCCTTTGGAGACTAGAAGAAGATGTTAAATCCCCTGGGATCATAGTTTCAGGCAGTTGTGAGCTACCATGTTGGTATGAACCCGGGTCCTCTGCAAGAACACCAAGTGCTTTTAACCACTGAGGTGCTTCTCCAGCAAGTATTTTTAAAATGGTTTTACCTCTAGGGCCAAAGATAATAGGAAGACTTAAAATTCACTCAATTTAAGTAGTCCAATACTAACATAACAAGTCAAAAAGCCAAACCAAGCCCACTAGGCCCAGCAGAGTCCTGAAAGTTAATGGAGCCTACTACTCTCCTCATTTTGGATACCAGATCTCCTGTGTTTTTAAAGAAATACAGAAATGTACACAAGATAATTAAGAGCTAAGAATAAGAGTAGACAGGATAGAGTGCCTAACTGGAGAGAAATCCAACTTTAAAAGATTCACAATCTGTGAATACTGTGCCAAACTGACAAGATCTAGAATACCAAAGAAACATGGCTCTGGTTAGATCTATGAAGAACTCTTGGATAAGGTTAATTGGGGTAGGAAGACCCATCATAACTGTGAGCAGCACCATCCTCTGGGACGGAGTCCAGGCTGCATGAAAGGTAGAAAGCTAGCTCTCTACTTCCTAACTGCAGTGCAACAGGACCCAGCTGCTTCAAGCTCTTGCTGCAGTGACTTCTCCACCATAACAGACTGTGCCTCAAATAGTAAGCCAAAATAAACCCTTCCTGGAGCTAGAAGAATGTCTCAGTGGTTAAGAGGACTGCTGTTCTTCCAGGGGAAGATAAGCACCTAGCACCCATATCAAGTGGCCCAGAATCCCATAACTCCAGCTCCAGGAGAGCTGACACTCCTTTCTGGCCACTATAGGTATCCACATTCACATGGCAGAAGCACAAGCACATAATACACAGAAGTAAGAATAAATCTTATTAGAAATAAAGCAAACCATTTTTTCTTTAAATTGGTTTTGTCAGATATTTCATCATAACAATACAAAAATAGAAAAAGTAACTGACAGTGGGTACAAGGGACAAACTACAGCTGGGGATGGTGATTCACTCCTATAACCCTAGCACTCAGGAGGAAGAGGTAGGCAGAGCTCTGTCAGTTTGAGGCCAGCCTGTTCTATATAGAAAGTTCCAGGCCAGCTGAGGCTATATAGTGAGACCCTGTCTCAGAAAAAAAAAAAAAAAAAAAGAACAAGAAGAAAGAAAGAAAGAAAGAAAGAAAGAAAGAAAGAAAGAAAGAAAGAAAGAAAGAAAGAAAGAAAGAAAGAAAGGAAGGAAGGAAGGAAGGAAGGAAGGAAGGAAGGAAGAAGATGGGAGGAAGGGAGGGAGGGAGGGAGGGAGGGAAGGAAAAAGGAAAAATAAGAGGACAGGGGGCCGTCCATCTTATAGATGGTTCAGTGGTTAAGAGCACTGGCTGCTCTTCCAGAGGTCCTGAGTTCAATTCCCAGCAACCACATGGTGGCTCACAACCATTTGTAATGGGATCTGACGCCCTCTTCTGGGGTGTCTAAAGATAGCTACAGTGTACTCATGTACATAAAATAAACAAATCTTTAGAGGAGAGAGGGGAGGGAAGGAAGGAAGGAAGGAAGGAAGGAAGGAAGGAAGGAAGGAAGGGAGGGAGGGAGGGAGGGAGGGAGGGAGGGAGGGAGGGAGGCAGGGAAGGGAGGGAGGGAGGGAGGGAAGGGAGGGAGGGAAGGGTGAAAGGAAGAGAGGGAGGGAAGGGTGAAAGGAAGGGAGGGAGGGAGGGAGGGAGGGAAGGGTGAAAGGAAGGGAGGGAGGGAGGGAGGGAAGGGTGAAAGGAAGGGAGGGAGGGAAGGGTGAAAGGAAGGGAGGGAGGGAGGGAAGGGAGAAAGGGAGGGAGGGAGGAAGGGAGGGAGAAAGAAGGCTTCAGATTTTACACATAAGCACTTCACTAAAAATAGGTTGGTTATTCAAAACAGAATAGATTAATTATAAATTCATCCAGGTGGCTACCAGTATAACAGTAGTGGGGTCTGGATGGACAGGGAGGAACCATTACTATGTATGCCTACTGCTGTAGGAATCCTAATACCTAGGTATCAAACCAAAAATTCCTCTGTCCTTCCCAGAATACTAGTAAAAACTGAAAGCTGTGAGGCGGCTCAGCCAGTAAAGTGTTACTATGTAAACACGCGCTCAGACCCTCAGCCCACATGGAAAGGTTGCATGTACACGCAATGCCAGCAGCAGGACGGCAGCCTCGGGGCTTGGTACGCAGTAAGTCTAGTCAAGTCAGTGAGCTCCAGGTTCAGTGAGAGACTGACTCCTAAACAAACTGAAAAATGACCGAGGAAGACACGACACTCACCTCTGGCTTCTACATTCATGTGTGCACACACATGCACCAGCACCTACATGGGCACATACACATGAATACATGTAGACCAAAAAAACTCAGAAAATGTCTTTACCCAAGAACAGTATGAGTTAAGTTCATTCTTTGTACGTAAGGATGTATGTATGTATGTATGTATATATGTATTTAAAAATAAGGTCTTACTATGTCACCCAGTCTAACTTTTAGCCTCAAAATTCCTATGTAGCCCAGGCTGATATGACTCATACTTCAGTGTCCTGGATGACGGGAAAACACGCTTCAAATTCTTCTCTGTACAGTGATTTTATAGTATACACATGTTTGTATGTATGTATGTATGTATGTATGTATGTATATTTGCGTAAATATATACAGATATACAAACACATGCACATACATACCTAGTCTATCAAGGCTCTTTCTTCAGCAGTTTGCTAGAATGCTTATTTCAACAGAAACCTAGAATAGAGTGCAGAGAGAAAAAAATCTTTTTATGTAGTATTTTCTATTTTTACAACAGTGACATATACAACCTCTCGTTTTTAAACATACCATTTCCAGGGTTACATATTTAACTTAGCATGCAGACCCATCTCCCTGCTGAAAACAGCAACATTAGCCATAGCATCTTCATGAAGTATTACAACTAGTGACAGAAATGGCCATCAAGATTCTTACTGCATTTTTATCTTCCCTTTGAAATGGATTTAATTTTTTCTTTTCATTTAGTAGCTTTAGATTTATACAACCTGTCTTGGGGGAAGCACACATGCCCCTGCACCGATGTAGTCAGTTCTTCTTTTACCGTCACGTGAGACCTAGGGATCGAATTGAGCCTACCATCAGGCTCACATGGCAAAAGCCTTTACCTGAACAGCCTTTATCCTGCCAGCGCCTTTTCCACAGTTTTTAGGTTTTATGTCATTTCATAATATTCCTCTTTATTTTTGGCTTTCACCAATTTAATCTCTAGTAAGTCAAACCTATAATGTAGCAAGAGAAAAATAAAGCTTGCTGGGCAGTGGTGAAGGAAAGGTCAGAGGCCAGCCTGGTCTACAGAGTGAGTTCCAGGACAGCCAGGACCACACAGAAAAACCCTGTCTTAAAAAACCAAAAAAGAAAGTGAGAGAGAGAGAGAGAGAGAGAGAGAGAGAGAGAGAGAGAGAGAGAGAGAGAGAGAAAATTTTGACTTCTGCCCCAGGCACTTAAGCCTGTAATGCCAGAACTCATAAGACTAAGGCAAGAGGACTAGTACAAGTTTAGACCAGCCACATAGTGAGTCCAAGGTCAGCATGTACTACAGTATGAGGCCCTGTACCAAACAAACAAGAGTTTAATTTATATGATTATGAATTAGCAGGATATGACTGCCAAAGTAACAATTCTACTATTTTAAAACCAATGTAAAGCCAGGAATAGAGGTTCATATCCATAATCCTGGGGAAGGAGAACAGGGGGAAGAGAAAGAGGTGTATACCTAGCAAGCCGGCCAGTCAAGGCCATCAGTGAGCTAGTGCATGGTTCTCAAGTAGGCAGGGTGGAGAGCCCTGGAGAAAGGGCTTTGACCTCTAGCCTCCATACTGTACACGTTCACAGATGATGGTATCTGTATGTGCACATTCACACTAAAACAGAGAGAATAGTATAACCCAGAAATAAGACATTGGTCCTGTGAAGAGTTTCAGAGCAAACAGTGACAGGAAAAAATCCTTTAGAAAAGTTTAATGATGAAAAATATTGTCAGCCATGTATTGTAGCAAATGCCTTAAATTCTAGCACTCAGGAGGCAGATCTCTATGAGTTTGAGGCCAGCCTGGTCTACATAGCAAGTTCCAGAACAGCCAGAGCTATATAGTGAGACCCTGTTTTGGGGGGGATGGGGAGTATTTTATCTAAAGAAAAGACCTGCCAGGTAACAAGCGTACAAATGTACTCAAGCACTCGGAGTGCTTGTATTCAAGCACTCGGCGGGCTGAGTGAGGCAAGAAGATTGCTCTAAGCTCAAGGGCAGTCTGAGCTACCTGGGGGTAAAAGGCTAGCCTGGGCTATCCAGCAAAACCCACAGAAGAGAAGGAAAAAGGAAGAGGAGAAACAATGGATTGTAAATGTCTTGAAATATTGGAAATGTGCACATAAATGGGAGGCAGAGGCAGGCGGATTTCTGAGTTTGAGGCCAGCCTGGTCTACAGAGTGAGTTCCAGGACAGCCAGGGCTACACAGAGAAACCCTATCTCAAAAAAACCAAATCCAAAAAAAGAAAAAAGAAAAAGAAAAAAGAAAAGAAAAGAAAAAAAGAAAAGAAAGTGAACTCTCAAAAATATAAAAATAAAAGTTATCTTGCAAACCATTTCTAAGGGTTCATTAGCCTTCAGGAATCCTTAAAGTTCTGTTATCACAGGTTAAATGGAAAGGAGTAAAGTATTAAAATGCCAAAATATTTAGTTTTTAAGGGAGGTTTGGGGAAAGGGGTTGTTTGTTTGGAGGAGGGCACAGGTGTGGAGCATCCACCCTGTTGGGTCCCTGAGACAGAGATAAGGTCAGCAGACTTGGTGACAAGCACCTTTACCCACTGAACCATCTCACTAGTCCCAATTTTTATCTAATCATCTTAAACCCTTACAAACCCCCAACCTAGCTTCTTCTGAGATCCATCATGACAGCACCAAGGTAAATCTAAAAGATGAAGAAAGAGGTGCACAGCCTATTTCAAGGTGAGGTTTGGTTATAGCTATTTTATATTTCTGGTGCTAGGCATCCAATCTACAGTTAGGTAATTACCCCACCACTGAGCTATGCCCCAGTCCTCAAGCTGTATTGGGAGCTCATAGCTCAGTTAAGAATTTTGGCTGCAAGGGGAAAACTTGCACATGCCAAGGACTACACATTCACAAGGGTAGAGGGGAGGGAATTACGGTCACAAATAGCAATATGAATAGTTAAGACTACTTTACTTCTTAAATAAACAGCCTGTATTTAAGGCAACTGAAGAGTTTAATAAGTCTTGGGACTTTCTTAACAAATGTTAAGTGCTGCATTCCAGAGTCTGCAACCACATGCCAGCACTGTGCTACAGACACCAGGTCTGCCATAACACTAAGCTAGTTCCAGGCACAAGATGTTCTAAAACTAAGTCCTCCCGGAGCCAGTACACAAGGGAGACAGGACCTGGGGCCTGGCGGTTGCCTTTATCTCCTGGTGCAATTTGAGAATGGATGCTTTTGTGAATTATAGCATTGGGACAGTGGTAAAGCATTAGTAAATGGTTAAGATAACCAGTGACTGGAAAAGGCAAGATGCAAAATAAACATTTTATAATCAACTTTGAATTCTGCCACACTGAAAAAGAGACAAATGACGACTTAAACCATATTGCCTAGTTATGATGATTTCAAACCATTGGGAGAACAGAAAACAATGACCCCAAAAAATTCTAAATCAAATCAAACACAGCAGCTGACTCTGTAAAGGGGTGTTTTCTAACCTGTGGGTCATGACCTCTCTAGAGGGAGTCGTTCTTGCCTAAGACTGTCAGAAAACCTAAATATTTACATTACAATCCATAACAGTAGCAAAATTACAGTTATGAAGTAGCAACTAAATACTTTTATGGTTGGGGTCAAGTCACAGCATTAGGAAGATTAAGAACCACTGACCTAGAGGAGGCAGGATGAAGGGTTGGAGAACCTTGAGATAGAAGGAGGAAAGGCAGAAGTATTCAAAGGCTCAAAGGCACTTTCAACGACTGCTATGGAAAAAAGAATGAACCTGTCAACTGTTTCTGGTTGTGGGACTTCTATGGTTGGAGTGCTGAGATTCAAACCAGGGCCTTACGAATGCTTAGTAAACATTTTTGCCAGGCCAGGCTACGAGCCAGGTAACTATTTCAACCGCAAAGGTGAAACAACATGGGGTCCAGAGTCTCATCCGGCATCCAGGGGTAAGTTATGCATTTAGTAGAAGTGAGCTTTGTTTCAAGTGCATTCCCAAGATTAGATGTTTTCCCCTCTCCCAACCCCCTCCCCCTCCTCGCATAGGCAGATCTGGCTCACAGATGAATAAACTGAGCCCACACAAAGCACCGGAACACGGGCGAGTGTCCACGCACTTCACTGTGCCATCTCTCGGCGGGAGCCCACAGACACTTTCCCGCTGCTCGGTGCACAGCAACCATGGCCTGGTGCAGAATTCCTCCAAGAACTCCTGCCGAGAAAAGTAACCTCTACTTGAAAGGAAAAGTTCTCTTGGGGAACCTGGGTGTGGGGGGGGGGGGGTCTTCCAGGTAGGTAGAGCTTTGGAACTCTGAAGAGCACCCCGCGGAAACAGACCGGAGGCTCGTGGAACACGAAGCGAGGGGGGGGAAGCCCAAGTCAGCCCTTGTCCTTCCTGATCCCTGGGTGATGGCGAGCCCGCGGGCTCGGGAGCCTCATCGGGAACTCGGGGGTTGCTTGGCCAGGCTGCAGAGAAACGCCGAGGACAAGCTGTGACTCCCTCGACAGGGCAGGGAGGACGGGCCGGCCGGCGGGGGGCCACGCCCGGTCCAAAGGCCCCTGGCATGCAGGCCCCGCGCCCTTTCCCGGACCTTACCGCAGCTCGGTGCAGAGGGGCCGGCGGTCCACACAGCCCTCGGCCCACTCCCGGAGAGACGCTTCTTCGCGAGCCGCCGCTCCTCAGGCAGAGCCAGGGCCGGTCGGAGCGAGCTCAGGCCCGCGCAGCCGCGGTCTTCGCGCGCGTCGGAAGCCTGCAGTGCAGGAAGGGTCAAGGCGCGCCCCGCGTGCCAGGCAGCGACGGCCGCACAGCCCAGCGCGCCCGACGCCGTCCGCCCTCAGCGACACGACCGCGGCGCCGCTTCCCCCGCGCTCGCTTTGGCAGCGGAGCAGCACGGTGCGCGCCGATTGGCTCCCGGGCGGCGTGACGTGCGCCGACGCTCTCCGCGGATTGGCCGGGCCGCGGTGCGTGTAGGGAGTAAACAAAACCCGCCCCCAGGCTCGCCCCCAGGGCCGGAGGCAGAGGTGGGCGGAGGGCTTGCGGGAGCTTGCTCTGGTCCTTTGACCTCCAAAGCCGATCTCCGCTAGGGGCCGCCCTGAGACTCTGCAGGCCGCTGGACCCCTGCCACCTAGAGGGCGGCCAGGCGGCCTGAGCCCTGAGTGTCTAAGCTCGCCTTTCCCCCTCCACCACTTCAGCCCCTCTCCTCACTTCTCTCAGCTCTGGAGTGTGGTTCTTTTCAGCATCCTCTCTCTCTCAAGAAGACCGGAAGTCCTTAGTCTCGGCCCTGGACCTCGGATGGGCAACTACTCCAGGAAGGCAGATGGATAACAGTGACCCTGAGGCCACACGTGGAGGAGTTGGTCACCCTTTAGTTCCTGGGAAAGTGTAGCTATAAATTAAAGTCAGATGTCCTCTGTCACATCGAAGTTGAGCAGGATACCCGGTCACTTATTAAGAAATTCAGAGTCGGGTGATGGTTGCGCACGCCTGAAATCCCAGCACTCT
This sequence comes from Apodemus sylvaticus, assembly GCF_947179515.1. Taxonomy (NCBI): domain Eukaryota; kingdom Metazoa; phylum Chordata; class Mammalia; order Rodentia; family Muridae; genus Apodemus; species Apodemus sylvaticus. The sequence continues at coordinate 27,702,243 of NC_067478.1, forward strand.
GGGAGGCAGAGGCAGGCAGATTTCTGAGTTCGAGGCCAGCCTGGTCTACAGAGTGAGTTCCAGGACAGCCAGGGCTATACAGAGAAATCCTGTCTGGAAAAAAACAAATCCAAAAAAAAAAAAAAAATCAGGTTGGCTTAGTGGCTCATGTCTTTATTCCCAGCACTCCTGAGGCAGACACTAGCATATCTCTATAAGTCTAAGGCCTGCCTAGTCAACATAGTAAGTTCTGAGCCAGCCAGGGCTAGACATGTTGACCCTGCCTCCACCCTGACAAAAAAAGGTGTTTTGCACTCTCAAGTGCATGGATACAGTCAGTGAATGAGCAGTAGTTACTGTGGAAGTTTGGGAGTAAGATAAGAGAATCTGACTTTAAAATGATACTTTGATTTTTTTTTCATTTTAATTTCTTCATAGCTCTATGAGCCAAATACTATTTATGATGCTAGGGACATGTGTACAAAAGAGACAAAAATTCTTAGCATTATTGAGCTTATGTTCCAATGAGGTGGGACTGATGTTCCTCAAAATACTAAAAAATAAAAAATGTCAGTAGTAGGCGGGCATGGTGGCGCACACCTGTAGTCCCAGCACTTGAGAGGCAGAGGCAGGCAGATTTCTGAGTTCGAGGTAAGCCTGATCTACAGAGTGAGTTCCAGGACAGTCAGGGCTATACAAAGAATCCCTCTCTCAAAAAACCAAAATATATATATATATATATATATATATATATATATATATATATATATGTTTTTTTTGATAGTATGATAGATAAGGGAAAACAACTCTGAGAGGAGGCTACTGACGCAAAATACCAGCCCAAAGTGTCAGCACATGCTTCTGGGAGGGAGAGTCAGGAGTTTAGACCAACTTTTTTCTCAAAAAACATTTGAGATAGATAGAGAGATAGAAAGATAGATAGATCTACATGAGATCCTTTCTCACAAACATTATAGATAGATGGATAAATAGATGAAGACATAGATAGAGCACAATGAGATCTTTTCTCAAAAAATGATGTGCATAGGTAGAAACAAAGACAGACAGACAGACAGAATAAATGAATAAGGAGGTGAGGAAGCCAAGAGAGCAAACACTTTGGGCTTTCTCTTTGGAAGATTTGGAAGATTTGAAGACTATTTCTGTACCATTGTTATGGGTAAAATCTTCCCAAAATTCCAAACATACAGTAATCCAAGTGACTGATTCTAAAATCCAAAAAGTAAATGTGGATTTATTTAATTCCCACAAGAAATTTTGTTAAGCTATTATGTTCATCTTATTTAATAAATACTTACCATGCTAGGTAATCATGGTACATATCTTTAGTCCCACCACTTGGGAAGCAATGGTAGGCAGATCTCTGAGATTCAGGCCAACCTGGTCTACAAAGTGGATTCCAGGACAGTCAAGGCTACTCAGAGAAACCCTGTCTCAAAACAAAAATAAACAAATAAATTAGCAATCCTAGCATTAAAGATAAAAAGTCTGCATGACAGAAAAAAACTCTTTACTTCAATCCAGGAGAGAAAAATTACAGGTGTTGAGAGAGAGCACCTCAAACATCTATAGCCACAGAGAGGCAGACGCATTGAATATTTGGGCTAATGTGAAGATAGGAATGCCCAGAATCTCATTATCCGTCAACTAACCTCTATGTGCCTGTGCTAGAATGAGGGGTGGGGGATGCAGAAGTATAGAGACCAAAGGATGACTTGGCAGGAATTGATTCCTGCCTTCTACTACATGGATCTTGGGGACTAACATAATGTTTTCAGGTTTGAAAACAAATGGCTTACCCTCTGATCCTTCTTGCCATCTTCCTTTAACCACTTTCTAAGGTGAAAACTTAATGACAAAAATTAATTTGAATCAGTCACAGTGGTACAGGCCTTTTAGTCTCAGAACTTGGGAGGAAGAGGCATGTAGATCTCTGTGAGGATCAGACCAGCCTGATCTACATATTGAATACCAGGCAAGCCAGGGCTGCATAAGCAATCATGTCTCAAAAAGCTAAAAAATAAAACAAACCCAACAACAACAAAAAACAAACCCTAAGGTGAACAATATGTAGTTACTCTATGGTTTGGTGTGCTCTTGTGGGAGCTAGCATGAGACATGCAATGCACACAATTCAATAAGTAAGCCAGTTATCACTCGTTAGCATTGCCTTTGAAAGAGACCACTTAAAAATCCACATTCCACAATATCTTCCAAGGCCCCAAAGTAAAATACACAGTGGAAGGCTTCAAATTTTCCATACCCTAGTTTGATCTAGCTGTGAATTTCCATGACCTAATGGCGGTATGCTCTAGAAGACAAGTAAACACTGGTTTCACAGCAGGCCAAAAATTCAGAACAAGGAAGAACAGCTTGGGTTTGAAGCCAGATACTGAAAGTTCTCTGGTACAGAATAAATTGAGTTGCTCCAGGGATGAAAATTCATGTAAATCAATTTTTCATTCCCACTCATAGTTTCAATTTAGCAATGTGCACCAAGAGCTCTCTGTCTCCCTTCTCATTCCCCCATTAAGGGATCCTGTTTCCTTTGAAAAAGAAATTAAGTCTCCAATGCCAGAGAATAGATGTCTGAACTTCGATGGTATATTTGTTGGCTCAGCACTTATTAGGCACTTACTGTGTGCCAAACACTGTGCACAGATTGGAAATATAAGCATAAATGTCTCAAGAACTGTTAAGTGGTATTTTGTGAGCTTACAACAATCCCTCAACTCACCCAGTTAATTATATATCTTATCAGCTAAACTTAACTTACTCCAAAAATGAATCTCTTGACTGACCACCTTCAGCTCTTTCCCCATAAAATTTGGTCTGCCCTACTAACATTTGTTAAAGCTGCAGTAATTCACTTGGATATGTAGCCTGATGGGCTCTAAGTGCCTTCAGAGTCAGAGCAATTCACTTTCGATGCCATTATTGATAAATATACAGCAGCTAGCCAGTAAGTATATTCATATATTCAGAAAGAGAGGCAAAGTATGAACAATGCATGGGAGTACACACCTGTTACCCTAGGTACACAGAAGACTAAGACTGGAGAGTTGTGAGTTCAAGGTTAACCTTGAACTGGAGTACAGAGTGAATTTAAAAACAACCCTAGAGGTTTAGAAACTCTCTTTTAAATTGATAATTTTTTAAGATTTATTTATTTATCATATGTAAGTACTTCAGAAGAGGGAGTCAGATCTCTTTATGGATGGTTCTGAGCTACCATGTGGTTGCTGGGATTTGAACTCAGGACCTTCAGAAGAGTAGTCAGTGCTTTTAACTGCTGAGCCATCTCTCCAGCCCCTAAATTGATATTTAAAAAAAAAAAAAAGAACAAAAACTGTGCATGTACCTCACTGAGAGAGCATTTGCCTGTGGGACACAAGACCCTGGGTTCAGTGAGATGGGGACATATACAGATAAAGCCACCCTTGGTCAGCACACTGGTTCCTGCCTGTGCTAGTGAAGCAGAGGCAGGAAAATCAGAAATTCAAAGCCAGCCTCTATCACATAGTGAGTTTAAAGGCCAGTTCCTCGAATGAAGAAATCTTACAAGAAAACATTATCTCAAAAATAAACACAGGGCCAGTGAAATGTTATACGGGTGTCTTAGGGACTGCTGTGACAAAACACCATGACCAAAGAGCAACTTGAGCAACTTGAGCAGAAAATGGTTTATTTGACTTCCACTTCCACATTGTAGTCTATCACTGAAGGAAGTCAGGACAGGAACTCACAGGGCAGGAACCTGGGAGCAGGAGCTGATGCAGAGGCCATGGAGGAGTGCTGCTTGCTGGCTTGCTCCTCATGGCTTGCTCTGCCTGCTTTCTTATGGTACCCAGGGCCATCATTCCACAAATGACACCACCCACAATGAGTCGAACATTCCCCCATCAATTACTAATTAACAAAATGCCCTACAGCTGGGTCTTGTGAAGGTATTTCCTCAATTGAGTTTTCCCCCTTTCAGATGACCAGAGGTTGTGTCAAGTTGACAGTTGACGTAAAACTAGCCAGGACAATGGGTAAGGCTCTTGCCACATACCCCGGATGACCTGCTGAAGAGTTAAGTCCCCAGTACTCATGGTGGAAGGAAAGAACTAGGAATTCCTGTCCTTTGACCTCCATATGTACATCCTAGCGCATACAAGCCCACACACATGCACACACAGTAAAAATAAATAGATCAACTTTTACAAGTCAACCTTCTTCCCAGCACGCCCAAGGCAGAGGCAGAGGCAGGTGGATTTCTGTAAGTTCAAGGCCACCCTTGAACTACAGAGTAAGTTTCGGAGCAGTCAGGGATACTCAGAGAAACCCTGTCTAGAAAAACCAGAAGAAGGGGGAAGAGGAAAAGGAGGAAGAGGAAGAAGAGGAAGAGGAAGAAGAAGAAGAAGAAGAAGAAGAAGAAGAAGAAGAAGAAGAAGAAGAAGAAGAAGAAGAAGAAGAAGAAGAAGAGGAAGAAGAAGAAGAAGAAGAGGAAGAGGAAGAAGAGGAAGAAGTGTGTATGTGGGCTCAGAATCATCAATGGAAAGGGGGCCACAAAAACTGCTGCCTATTAAAGTCAAGGGATTTCATGTGATGTGGGTCTCCTGCCGCATGTGGCTTCCTGGTCTCCTCTGATTTTAATATCCTAGGAATCAACTGGGGAATTCTCATTAAACTTTGTATTACAAGGTGTCACCTAAATTCCACATTTCCTACAACCTCAGAAAGGGATGCTGTTGTCACCTCACTCAGCCAAATATACTGTGAGCAGAAACACCCATTTTGACACCTTTTTAATCACACAGAAAATCTGCTGTCAGAACAGTTCCAAACATGATTGTTGTTGTGTTGTTTAAAGCATCCTCTTCTATGCCCAATCCATTCAATGACTGAAGAAAGAAAAAACACATTAATGGGAATGTCCACCTGAGCGTGGTCTGGCAGCTACAATCCTAGAATGTAGAGATTAATCACTGTTACCGTGCAGGGTGGAAGGGAAGCCTTAAATGTGAAATACAGCCTCTTTCCCCATCCACTTCTGGAAACTGGAAATTAGGGCAGTAGACCAATTTCAGTTACTCTTCATGAAAGCAAGTTCTTAATTTCACACCTAGTCTTTTTATTTATCTGCTTAAAAAGGATCTCACTCTGTAGCCCAGGCTGGGCTGGAACTCTGCATCCTCTGGCTTCTGTCCCGGCTACTTGGAGAATTCAAGTCTAGCCTGGGCTTACATGGGTCCCTGTCTTAAAAAGCAAGTAAATAAAAAGCTATGTATAAATATTCTTGCTGATGAATGTTTTGGTTCTTTACTCCTTTCCCTCCTATTCTGATGCTCTGGATCTCTTTGTGCATGTCTCTTGCATCTGTCTTCAGAGTTTTAGATCTTCGGAGAGTGAGAGTCAAAATATTTAACAACTAGCAGTGCAGAGATCTAAGTTTGTCTGCTGCAAACATTGTGACAAAAAAAAATCTTTTTAAAAGGAATTTTACTTAGTGTGTGTGGTATATGCATGTGTGTGTACCTGTGAGCAGACATGTTCCTCTACCTGGACCCCTGCAGGCGGGAGAGCAACACTCGGTGTATTTTTCTATCTTTTTTTTTTTTTAAGACAACTCTCTTATTGAACTTGGAGCTTGCCACTTGGCTAGGCTGCCTGGCTGGCAAGCCAGCACAGTGCTGGGAGCCACCTGTCTGGTCCCACTTCCTGACACATAGTTGTCACAGTATTTTTCACAAGGATACTAGAGATAGAACTCAAGTAGGTTCCTGCTTACAGAGCACCCACTTTACCATACAAAGTCATCTCCCCAGTCCCTTACAAAAATAACTTTTGTTAGTTGGGGTTTTTTGTTTGTTTGTTTGTTTTTGAGACAAAGTCTCACAATGTAACCATGGCTGTCCTGCACTCCTTCATGCACTCTAGGGTTAAAGCTAGGGTTCTACTCAAAGACCTGCCGCTTCCGCATCCCAGGTACTGGGACTAAAGGTGCGCACAGGGCCAAGCTTGTCAGAAATGGTTACATTCTGGTAGTTTATTTGGGGATGTAGCTACAAAGAACAGGAGTGGGGAATAGCTTGGAAAAATCAATCCAAGGATATTACTATTGAGCCTTGATCTCACCGGGACTGTTTAGGACTGTGATCCCCTTGTGGCTCCCAGCTCCGTTCTTATCGTTACCCAACATGTCAACCCTCTACCACATTCATATTTGAGCGGGGTGAAAATGCTAGGGTGGGTTACACACACACACACACACACACACACACACAAGCGCGCGCCAAGCTCATCTTACAATGCTATTTGTCTTAGTCAGGGTTTCTTTTCTTTTTTTTCTTTTCTTTTCTTTCTTTTTTTTCTCTTTTTTCTTTTTTTTTTTTTTTTTTTTTTGGTTTTTTTGGAGACAGGGTTTCTCTGTATAGCCCTGGCTGTCCTGGAACTCACTCTGTAGACCAGGCTGGCCTCGAACTCAGAAATCCACCTGCCTCTGCCTCCCAGAGTGCTGGGATTACAGGCGTGTGCCACCACCGCCAGGCTTTAGTCAGGGCTTCTATTCCTGCACAAACATCATAACCAAAAAGCAAGTTGGGGAGGAAAGTGTTTATTCAGCTTACACTTCCACACAGCTGTTCATCACCAAAGGAAGTCAGGACAGGAACTCAAGCAGGTCAGGAAGCAGGAGCTGATGCAGAGGCCATAGAGGGATGTTTCTTATTGGCTTGCTTCCCCTGGCTTGCTCAGCCTGCTCTCTTATAGAACTCAGAACTACCAGCCCAGAGATGGTACCACCCACAAGGGGACCCTCCCACCCTTGATCACTAATTGAGAAAATGCCCCACAGCTGGATCTCATGGAGGCACTTCCCCAACTGAATCTCCTTTCTCTGTGATAACTCCAGCCTGTTGTCAAGTTGACACACAAAACCAGCCAGTACACTCTAGAAGCTTTTTACCACACACAGTAGCACACTGGTAGTCCCAGCACTTGGTAGGCAGATCAGGGGTTTAAAGTCATGTATTGAATATTTACGACTCTGTCTTAAATAAATAAATAAAATACAATCTAAATATAACACCAGGGAACTTTATTAAAATATAGAATTTTATTCTTGAGATCTGAGATGCAATTTTAAATTCTCTCTCCCTCCCTCCCTCTCTCTCTCTTTGTATGTGTGTGTGTGTGTGTGTGTGTGTTGGGATACTGGGGAATACACCTAAGAAATCATATATATTAGGTACACACACACACACTTTGTATTGCTTTGTTTTTTGAGATACAGCTCTAGCTGCCCTGTAAATTGCCATGTAAACCAGGATGGCTTCAAACTCAGAGAGATCTGTCTGCTTCTGTCTCCTGAATGTTGGGATTAAAGGGTTAAAGGTGCACCCGACTCTATCCAGCCTATATATACATATTCACATAGGAAAGTGCATGATCTATGAATGTCTTGATGGGAGGTGATTCTACATGGAACATGTAGTTTCAATTCCTATTGCTGACAGAACACTAGACAGAAGTGATGTAGGGAGAAAGGGTTTATTTTGTTCACAATTCCAGGTTACAGAGCATCATTTTGGGGAAATCAAAGCAGCAGGTACACCCAGCAGCTAAGGAAATTACATCCAAAGTTGATGGTGAAGTAGTAGAGATAGCTTAGGGGTTAGGAGTACTTTCTGTTCTTGAAGATGACTTGAGTGATGTTCCTGGAACCCACATAGTGCAGTTCTCTAGATCCCACAGAGGGATTTCCAATGCCCTCTTCTGGCTTCCAAGAGCACCTTTCTTGAGCACATATAGCATACACATAAATAAAAATAAATCTTTAGCCGGGCGGTGGTGGCACATGCCTGTAATCCCAGCACTCTGGGAGGCAGAGGCAGGCGAATCTCTGAGTTCGAGGCCAGCCTGGTCTACAGAGTGAGTTCCAGGACAGCCAGGGCTATGCAGAGAAAACCTGTCTCGAAAAAAGAAAAAAACAAAAAACAAACAAACAAAAAAATCTTTAAGGCATGCTCACATGTCAACCTAATCTAGAGAATTCTAGATAAATCAGTCCCAGATAATGTCTTCTTATCTCCATCATGGCCCTGTCCAACCTTCTCCTCATTAGACTATCGATTTGAAAACACAATACAGGGGCTGGAGAGATAGCTCAGTAGTTAAGAGCACTAACTGCTCTTCCAAAGGTCCTGAGTTCAAATCCCAGCAACCACATGGTGGCTCACAACCATCCATAATGAGATCTGGCGCCCTCTTCTGGTGTGTCTAAAGACAGCTACAGTGTACTTAAATATAATAATAACTAAATCTTTAAAAAAAGAAAACAAAACCCAATCCAGCCAGTCAGCGGTGGCACACAACTTTAATCCCAGCACTTGGGAGGCAGAGGCAGGTGAGGCCAGCCTGGTCTCTAGGACTACACAGAGAAACCCCCGGGGGTGGGGGTGGGGGGGAACAAAAGCAGCAGCAGCAACAACAACAACAACAAAAAAAAAACCCACAATACAAACTCTCTTCCTTTCCTCAAAGATCTTAGTATTTATCCAAATGTCCCACTGTGATTCATAACATGCAAAATGACAGTTATGAAGCAGCAACGAAAGTAATGTCATGGTTGGGGCTCACGACATCAGGAACTCTGTTAAAGAGCTGCAGCCTTAGGAAGGCTGAGAACCACTTCACTATAGACCGATACAATGGGTTCACAGAGAGTAGAGATGCCACTCTGGTTAGGGAACCTGACTAGATAATCCGTCTGAATCCTCCACCACTCAGTTGTCTCTGTGTATGCAGGCTCAAAGCAACAAATACGATACGCCCACCTAAAGTGGCTTTAACACACCTGCACTGACAGAGCGGTCATTCACTGTTTCATGGTCGTTTCCTAAATATTTTAAATTGTAGTTTTCAGAGGGATTGTAAAAAAATCTGTAAGGCTAATTATATTATACTAACATATCAAATTACCTTTCTTTCAGTTATTTATATAATCTAACTATTTTTACAATAGTATAGCTTTACAACAACTTATATCCCCAATCACAAAGAATAGATCATCTTCTCTGGTACAGTTCAGTTCGTAAAGAGCTTGCCATGCAAGCCTGAGAACCTGACTTTCATCCTCAGATACTAGAAAGGTTTAAAAAGCTGGGTGTGACGACACATGCCTGTAATCCGGGCCCTGGGAAGTCGGAGGCAGGCTAGGGAGTTCAAGGTCACACTCAGCTACTTAGGATGTTTGAGGTTAATTTAGGCAACTTAAGAATGTTTTAAACAGGCATGGGTGCTAGTGAGCCTGCTCCAGAGGACTGAGACAGGGAGAGATGACCCTGCCTCCTGCAGGTGGTGGCATTGGGTGGCCCAGCCAGGCAGTGCTGGAGAGCTCACCTTGGTGGTGCAGATAAGGGAGAGCCTACACACTGACCAGCTGGGCTGCCACCTACACCTAGATGCAGGGCTCTGATTTGGTCCATCCCCAAACCTCTATCATCTGCTAACGGTGGGTGCACATGAGGGGGCGCTCCAGCTGATCCAGGGCTGCAGGAGCTCCGTGGTGAAAGGCAGCAACAGGATAACCAGCAGGACGTTCCATGAGAATACAATATTGATGGTGTCACAGAAGGCAGAGATCTCGGGCCAGATTGATGACTCATTGTAACGACTATTTGCAAGTGAAGATGTGTGGACAGAGGGACAGACTGTGGGACACACTGCGGGACACTACAGCTTCCACCATGAGTTTGTATTTTTTTTTTTTGTTTCCATGCTTTGATTTCTATTGTTATTTGTAGGTGTCTTATGAGGGGGAGGTTGCCAGGGTGAAGGGCAGAGATGAAGGGATGGGGAGATGGGCCAGACTGGGGTGCATGAGGTGAAACTCACAAGGAATCAATAAAAAGTTGATAAAAAAAATAATAGTAATAGAATGTCTTAAACAGGTTGCATGCTTTGATCCCAGCACTCAGGAGGCAGAGGCAGGCAGATCTCTTTAAGTTCAAGGCCAACCTGGTCTACAGAACAAGTTCCAGGACAGCCAGAGCTACACAGAGACATCCTGTCTTGAAAAAAACCAACAATGAAACAAACACACAAGAAAGAATGTGTTTATTTTTTAATATGCACATGAAAAGCATTTCTATTGCTGATTTCATCTTTAATTTTATTAAAGATCTATAAAATGGTTTATGACAGTACTTAATAACTACTTAATAAAACCAACTCACAATAACAGAGAAATAAGATCATAAATTACTGATACATAAGAATTCAAATCTACACTTATTCATCTTTGCTAATTAATTTTTCACAAAAATCATTCTGAACCTTTATATAAATCATACCATTGCACAGTTAGAGACATGATGATTGCTATATATAAAGTATGTGTCTGGACACACTACAGGACATCTTAAGTAAAGGTGCCTTAGAATCCTTGTTTTTGTTCTTTTCACAGCATGAGCCCCGCCCTGTGTAATGAGCCCAGAAGTAAAAGCCCTCCTGCTGGGCGCATTGTAAGACAATGTTCAAGATGCTATAAAAGTTTGCCTTAAACGACTTGAAAAGTCCTATTTAATGACTTCTGAAGCCTGATATTATTCTTAAAGCGTTATTAAAAGATATGGCTCGTTCAGTAAACAAATCCAATTGGCAAACTGACAAAGACGGGAACAGAGATGTAAAAGATGACGGCAGGCAGAGGACAAGCAGCACATGAAACAGCATCACCGAGCGCTGGTGAGAGGACAGGGAAGCCATGGAGAGCCTGGACCACTCGCACACTGGTGGAGGGCAGAAACAACATGGGGCAGCCACTGTGCCGAGGCTCTTTATCCTCTCCTTCCGTCCTGCACCTAAGCAACCCCAATGGCTATCTAGAATGGGAAAAATGCAAAGGGCAGAGAGCCTGTAAGAATAGAAGAACAGGACTCCCGAATTACCTAATTCTGAAGCCTCTTTCAGACTCTTGATTCCCAATTGGGAGAATCTTAAAGGTTCAGAGGCATGCCTGAAACTTCTTACCCTGACTTATAAAAGCACAATCTAAACTTCCCAAAGGGAGCCAGAATCCTTCAAGTTGGTTCAGCATTCTTTAGAGTAGTTCTGGGTGACTATAGATTCGTAGTTGGAGGACTCTGAGGCACAGCAATTATTTCTCCTCAAAGAACTGAAAAAGTCTTGCCAGCCTCTTGAGCTGTACTAGTTTACATTGATAACCAGTCCCCAAATCTAGGCCCAGTGGCTCTGGGAGACCTTTAATACCAGCACTTGGGAGGCAGAGGCAGGCAGATCTCTAGTTCCAGGATAGTCAGAGCTACATAGCGAGACACTGTCTCAAAACAAAAACACAAAAACAAATCAATGAAACAAACAAAAACCTTAAAAAAAAGACAAAACAAAAGAGCATACACACACACAAAACAAAAACAAAACAAAAAAAAAAAACTGGTCCCCAGTATAGGTGTTTTGCTTAATTAAGGGGCTACTTCTGAGGTTTCTTCTATAGCACCGGAGTGTTGGGCACTCTTTAAATACAAGGCTAGTTAGCTACAGTCTAACATATAAAACCTGTGGATGAAAGTTTCAAGTATACCTTAAAAAGTTAAAAGTAGCCAGGCATGTTTAGCATATACCAGACTCTAGGGTGAATTCCCAGACCAGCAAAAAGAAAGCTGTTATTTCCATGTGTATCTATGGATATATATCTCTACAAAAATATATTTGAAAATACACAGACATGTGACTTTTTTTTTTTTTACAATAAACATCAAGCCTCTAGCTGTAGATATCTTCCTTTTGGACAAGTATAAGATACTATCAATAAATGTAAGATCAAAGATAAATGTGAAGTACACATCTATCCACAGACAGGAAGGCACAGTGCTAAGTTCTGTGGGAGCACACATGGCTTTGGCTTCAGGAAGCATCAAATCTAATGAAGGTTTGGGACGGTGGGCCTTTCCTTGTTCAGAGATAAAACTGAGGCAAGGCCAGGCTCGGTGTCTCATGCCTGTAATCTCAGCACCCAGGAGGCTGAGGCAGGAGCACCGCCAGGAGTTCCAGACCAACTTGAGCTACAGAGTAAGACCCTGTCTCAGAAGTACAGGGGTAGGAACAGATGGTCTACAGAACAGAACCGTCATTTCACAAGGGCAACGGTCCACGCGTTGTGAACACACAGGGTAGAGCTGAGGCACATAAACACGAGGAGACTTGGCGGCTGGGATGTAGCTCAGTAGTAGAACAATTGACTATCAGGCCGAAGGCTGGAGGCTTGCTTGAGCCGTCCTCAGAGGTGATGGGTAAGGGACACAAACAACCAACTTTTTCATTACCAAGCAAAACAGAAACCATACTTTAGGACACTACCTACTTTTTCACTGTTAAGAATTCATTTCCTAGGAGAATAGTATATTGGAAATGTTACTATATTCACCAAATCCTCATGTTTATTCTAACAGCCTGCATCAGTGGTTCTCAAATGGCAATGGTTTTTGGATGGCCAATGTTGACAGGCATTGGGGGCCATGAAGCCCAGGGAATGCTGAACGGTGGAGGTCAAGGACCCCACTGTGTCCAGCACAGCATCCCAGAGCAATGTCGGATGCAGTTCAAAATGTCAGTGTTGGCAGGGTGTGGTCGCACACGCTTTTAACCAGAGAACTCAGGAGGCAAAGTTCTGTGAGTGTGGAGACAACCTGGTCTACATAGTGAGTTCCAGGACAGCCAGGGCTACACAGTGAGGCCCTGTCACAAAAACAAAACAAAGATCAATGCTGACACTGAGAAACTATACCAATGATGAATACAAGAGCTTTGAAGATCAATAAGTAATAGATAATGCAGTTAGTACCACTTTAAGACGGGCTACACAGGTACACTGTCCTCTTAAAATGCCTGGTAGATTTATAATGGAAAGAGAAAATATGCTAAGAAATATTAGCATATTAAAAATTATTTTCAAAAGGCAGATGAAGGGACAATGTTCAACTGTTTTTGATTAACAACTGTTCCTACAACCTCAAAAGCAAATGACATAATATTTCTGATTTTCTTTAACGATTTCAAGAATCACTAAGCCCTGTCATTAAAATATGGCCAGAAATGCCAAAAAGCAAAAGATTAGCTTCCAGTGCCACAGAAGAAAAAACGTCGATGATGTTTCAATTCAGATGAGACATTAGTTGTTTTTCACAGTGTCTGAAGGACATTTGTCCTTCACTCCACAGCTGTCACTTAGAAGGGAACGGCAAACAGACCTTAGTAGTTAACACCACAGCTCAGTCTCTCCTGATAAAAAGGGACAGAATCACTTCCTAGGAAACCATACCTATCAGCAGAACCTATAAAAACATTCACATAAAGAAGCTTTCACAAGATTGATGGGAAAACCTGTAAAAATGTTGTAGAAGAGAAAGAAAAAGATATTTTCTACCTAAGATCTGATTTGCTGCAGTAAACATGCCTCTAGCAAAAATATTTCCAAACCTTTTAGACTTTGTATTATTATTATGGAGGATGTGTAGACAGCACCATGCACATGTTGAAGTCATAAGAAACCTCTATCTGCACACATGTTCCTTCTGGGACGGAACGCAGGACAAGCAAGCGCCTTTACCTGCTGAGACATCTTGTTGGCTTGTCTCCAAAGGTTAATGGAATTAATGAAGCTACATGTTTGCTATAATGTTTCCATTAAGAAACTTTTTTTTCTAAACAACTGAAGACACTGGGAGCCCAAGAAAATAATCTGCAGAAAACATGATGTACCTGCTATTCTAGAATAACTGACTCCCAAATGGACATTTCCTCTAACAGTTGCTCCTTCAGTGACACAATTATGTAGTAGATAGTTCTAGAACAGTGGCACTTTCATGTGATAATGACCAAGATGCAAACAAGTTCATGCACCTCAAGAAAATTCCCTCCTGGACGGAGGGCCACCAGAGGTTACTAAGAGGCTGGGGCACTGTCAACCACCCCAGAACGATTTTATACCCAGTCTGAGGCTTCTCTCTACTGACTCCTCTACCTGCTTCCAGCCATCCGAAGGTGGGACTGCTGCTCAGTGGCTGACTGGTTTGCAGCCATCATCAAGACACATTCCATCACCTTATCTGCCAGCCTCTGCTCTCTCAGAGGTGAGCAGGACGAACACCAAAAGCCACAGCAAATAACCCAGGAAGGCAATTCTTAAGTTACTGAGAAGCTTCAAAGTAAACTGTGAAGGCAGAGTAAACGCCAACAATCCTGGCACCTCTGGAGACTAAATCAAGAGGACCTGGAGTTTTAGGCTAGCCTGAGCTACATACTGAGACTCTGATGCCAAAACAAACACAACTAACAACAATTAAACTCTGTCAAGTAGGCACTTTTTTAAAAAATGGACATTTATGCAAGCATTTCAACAAGTAAAGAAAGATAAAGAACCAGGAAGAAAGATATTAACTGCTTGCATTTTATAAAAATAGAATGGTACACACATCTCTGGAGACTAAAGAAGGGGGCTCAAGAGTTAGAAACTGGCATGGGTTAGACAACAAGATCTTCTCTCAAACAAACAAGGAATTTTCAAAGACAGGGCCTCACTGTATCACCCAGATTGCCTGGAATTCACTGCATTGTTCAGAGAGTCTCCAACCTCACACTCTCCTGGCCTCAGCCTCAAACGTCCCCAAATTTGCCACCATGCCTAGCGGCAATATCCTTTTCAGTCGGCTAACTGAGCCGTGCTCCCCAGTGTATGCTGAGTGCTCACCTAGGCATGACGGTGCATGCCTGAGGACGGGGAGGGAGAGTCTCAAGTTTAAAGCCAGCCCGGGCTACATGGTGACACTGCACCTTACTGAAAACAACGGAACAGCCCAGAGTTTGGCTGTGTGGAAGAATTAAGGCAGCGTCTTTATGCAGGACAAAGGAAAGGGCTGACTAAGGAGGTCGTCGAGGAGTGACATCACAGCTTACATGAAGATATGACACCTAAACAATTATGGCTTTATACACAAAACGTTTTCTCAATTACCTCTCCATTTGAGTTATGTGGATGTCAAAGAGCCCTCTTGATTTTTAATTTAAGAAAACATTTCATCATTTTTAACAAAATGTGATGGATGGTACCAGACCTGGAACCATTAGGGTAAATGACTATGACGTATGTGCCACTGACCCTGTATAAAAGAAGAGGACTCGCAACTCTGGAAATGCAGTTGGGAGTGGACAATGTCCTTTGAAAATAGCTAAAAGAAGAAGACAAAGTTTTGAGATGTTGCTGCCTAAAAATTTCACTAAGATTTGGATTTAAAAAATAAGAAGTGTTTTTTTTTGAGTGTGAGGTTTTTTTGTTTTTGTTTTTGTTTTTTAAAAAAAGAGCCAGGCTTCTTCTCCCAGCCCGTGAGGCTCCTTTCGAATCTTCTCCTCTCGGCCATGGTTGGTCGAATGGTGATCCCTGCGTGTCTCCCATCGGCACATCCTGTCACCCGGCCTTCAGGTTTTCCTTGGCTCCTTGGGGTTATGTCTTGTTATACCAATTCATAGAGCGCTTCACAGCTTTTACCCAGTTTTCCATATTCACCTCGTATTCCTGCCACTTCTTCTGAGGCTTGAAAACCATCTCACTTTGCCTCAGCTTCTGCAGTTCTTCCTTGTCCGCCCAAAATCCTACAGATCAAAAAAAAAAAAAAAATCTCAAAATTTAAGGGAAATAATGGGTTCCTGAAATGTATCCATCAGTGTATGACTGCTGACCAGGGAGAACAGTTAGTATGCTAAAGTGCAGTCTGGAACACTTGTTGCTTTAAAAGTTTATTTATGGATTTTTTTTTTTTGAGACAGGGTTTCTCTGTGTAGTCCTGGCTGTCCTGGAACTCACTCTGTAGACCAGGCTGGCCTCGAACTTAGAAATCCGCCTGCCTCTGCCTCCCAGAGTGCTGGGATTACAGGCGTGCGCCACCACCGCCGGCAAAAATTGTATTTATGACCAAATAAACACCCTAGGGAATAGATACACAGGAATTTTTTTTTTTTTTGATTTGGTTTTTCAAGACACAGTTTCTCTACACAGCCCTGGCTGTCCTGGAACTCACACTGTACACCAGGCTGGCCTCGAACTCAGAAATTCACCTGCCTCTGCCTCCCAAGCGCTGGGATTACAGGCGTGGGCCACCACTGCCTTGGCAATATACCAGGATTTAAAAAAATATCTTGCACTGAGTGATGGTGGCCAACACCTTGAATCTCAGCATTCAGGAGGCACAGACAGGTGGATTTTTGTGAGTTTCAGGTCAGCCTGGCCTACAGATCAAGTTCCAGGACAGCTAGGGCTATACAAAGAAACCCTGTCTCAAAAAACAAGTTTTTTTTTCCTTTTTAAATCTTAGTTTTATTTTTGAATAACATAACACATTTTTGTTTATATTGTAGTTGAACAGAGAACTTCACATACAATAGGTAGGTGTTCTGCCACTGACACACACACATACACACACATATACACACACACATATACACACACATACACACACATATACACACACATACACACACACATATACACACACATATACACACACACATACACACACACACACAAACAATCTCCAACCCTCTTTCAACTTCATTTTGTGACACAGGATCACTAAAAAGTTCTCAAACAGTGTTTTGTACAAATTATTTAAATTCCAATCAAAAATAAAATCTGTATATATTGTTTTTCAGAAAAGACAAATTTTAATTCATAATAAAGAGTGGACAAAGAACACATCTGTGCCTCAAATGATAAGGTGTCTTGTCAGGAAGCTCACTAATCAAATATCTATTTATTTATTTATTTGGTTGGTTGGTTGGTTGGTTGGTTGGTTGGTTGGTTTGGTTTTTCAAAATCAGTTTTCTCCATGTAGCCCTGGCTGTCCTAGAACTTGCTCTGTAGATCAGGCTGGCCTCAAACTCAAGAAATTTTCCTGCATCTATGCCCTACCTCTCCCCAGAGCCAGGCTCAACCTCAAATATTTTTTATAAATTATATATTCTCTCACCAACAACAAGATATTTTAGATGACACGTTTGTGTGCCCACAGGACCTATGCTGCTAGTTTGGCCTGGAATTATTAATCCTCCTGCCTCTTACAGACAGGTATTTGATACCACACCCAAAGTAAAATTCTTTTTTCTAAAATTTTTTATTTAAGAATTTAGTTATTTGTACTATACTTAAGATTATTAATTCAATTAATTTTTAAATGACTACTAATAGTTTTCATGGATACATCAGTTTATATCAGTATATAAATCTAATTATGAAAATAAATGGGTTTTGTATATATTGACTTATTTCTGTAATCCCAGCCCTTGAGAGGCCGAGACAAAAGGATTTTGATTCTGAAGCCAGCCTAGGTTACACAGCAAGACTGCACAAAAAAAAAAATAGATAAAACTTTACTTCCAGAATTGATCTGTTGTATTTAAGGTAAACATTTATATATTATATGTGTCATTTTATTAAATATGTGTAGAGCAGACCCAATAAATCTAGGTAAGTTTAAAAAACATACCATACCCTTCACACACATTTCTAAGAGAGAAGCAAAGGTTTGGGATTAAACATAGATTTGATGAAGTAGATCAAACTCAAGCTAGCATGCAATAACTCAGAATAACCTGCCTGTGCTTGCTAATCAGAACAGAGTGCGAGTGCGCACATACGGGCACGTGACGAGCCTTTTCTTCGCCGGATGCACCCACTTCTCTCCCCAGCCTGCTCTGTTAGAAGCTTAGGTCAGGGCTGACTCTTCGGGAACCATCTCTGAGGGTTATCACAGCTCTGACCTACATTTGCATCTGTTTGTCACACAGAGACCAGGGACCTGGACTTTCCCCTCTTTTTTTTTTTTTTTTAAATTAGATATATTCTTTATTTACATTTCAAATGTTGACCCCTTTTCTGGTTCTCCCCCCTCCCAAAAAATCCCATAACCCATCTCCCCTCTCCCTGTTCCCCAATCAACCCACTTCCACTTCCCTGTCCTGGTATTCCTCTACGCTGCAGCATCGAGCCTTCCCAGGAGCAAGGGCCTCTCATCCCTTTGATGTCCAGCAAGGCCATCCTCCGCTGCCTACGTATCTGGAGCCATGGGTAACTCCATGTGTACTCTTTGGTTGATGCTTTTGTCCCTGGGAGCTCTGGGAGTACTGGGCAGCTCATATTGTTGTTCCTCCTATGGCACTGCAAACCCCTTCAGCTCCTTAGGTGCTTTCTCCAGCTCCTCCATTGGGGACCCTGTGTTCAGTTCAATGGCTGGCTGAGAGTGTTGCCTCTGTATTTGTCCTGCACTAGCAGAGCTTCCCAGTGACAGCTATATCGGGCTCCGGTCAGCCGTGACTGTCTTGTAAAAGGCGCTCAACGGCCGCTAGAAGTAGAAAAATGGCTGATATCTTTCTCTCTCTCTCCTTTTTTCTTTTTGGTTTTTCAATACAGGGCTGTGTAGCCCTGTCCTGGAGCTCACTCTATAGACCAGGCTGGCCTCAAACTCAGAGATGCACCTTCTGCCTCTGCTTCCCGAGTGCTGGAATTAAGGGTGTGCGCCATCACCGACCAGCAGTTTTCTAAATGGGTGATTCCTAGCGGCAAACCCATCAAACTCTACACCTCAGTGCATCTGACCTCTTCTCAACTAAGCCTCAATTTCCAGGCCTCCAGGTTCACCCCCAGGGGCTATCCCCTAACCACGGCCTCTATCTAGCGAGAACCCTGTTGGACTAGAATTTGCTCTCACCACTAACATTTCCTATTTATTTTCACCGCTTGGTCCTCAGCCTGGCTCTATATTCTCACTTTTCCTCGAGGCATCCATTCCAAGGGATGGTTTCCATTCCTCAATGGACATCCTGAACGCCATCTGTATTTTTTTGTTGTTGTTGTTGTTTTTTTTGAGACAGGGTTTCTCTGTGTAGCCCTGGTTGTCCTGGAACTCACTTTGTAGACCAGGCTGGCCTCAAACTCAGAAATCCGCCTGCCTCTGCCTCCCAACTGGTGGGATTAAAGGTGTGTGCCATCACCTCCCAGCGAACGCCATCTGTCTTACAGTTCTTGTCTGTAATACTGTACACTGAGAAAGTTCATCCCAGACCATCCCTTGCTAGAGACCGAAGTAGCTGTCACTGACTGTGTTCTTCACAGTCTTTCTTGTAGTTAGGATGGGAGTTAGGCTTATAACAGAGGTCAGAGGGCAACCCGTGGGCCAGAAGTCTACATATGAATACCTAGGTAGACACAAGCTTTCCAGAGGCTCTCTGCCATTTTGTGATGAGGATGAGCTCACAAGGAAGGGCTCCTTTTCATAAAGTCCACACATACCAACGGCAAGGCCAGCCAGCGAGGCTGCACCCAAGCAGGACATGTCGAAGTGGGCGGGCCGGTCTATCTTCTCGTTAATCAGGTCTGAAGTCATCTGCATGACGAAAGCGTTGTTACAGACGCCTCCATCCGCCCTGTGGGTAGCAGGATTCGAAGTGAGTTACTATTAGATCACCATAAACTAGACTTTATGAAGCTAACTTTTAGGGGGAGAGTGCTGGATGCTGAGCCAGAGCTTTAGGGGTGCTAAGCAGGCCCATACCCCTGAACTACCTCCTCAACCCGGCTACGCTTTTTATTTTTACTTTTAAAATGATAGCACTTGGTGCTGAACTTATGACAAAATCTTTACAACAGAAACTGGACTCACTAGGTGAAGAGCTTCCAATCCTCCTGCCTCTGTCTCCCAAAGGCAGTGAATAAGTACTGGGGCTGGTTTACACTGAGTAATCTTGAAATATTTTGCTTTTTATTCTTAATTTACTTTGTTCTTTGAGACTTTCACACATCTACAAAGCTCACATTAACTATTCCCACCCCTCCCCATCTCCCACCTCCCCACGATCTCTGTCTATCCATCCCTCCCCTACAAATCTTTTTTCTCATGTTTGTGTCTATTCGTCTTGTTCTGTGAGCCACTGAGTTTAACTAGGGGCACCGTGTGGCCCTGGCTTTGCGCTCTGTGTTGGAGTGTGGCGGGCTCAGTAGTGGGTATCCAACAGGAGACAGTGACTCCCTTCTCCCAGATAAACCCCCTCTTTATTTGGGTCTCTGTCTTGGCATCTCTCATTGGATTTGTTACTAGTTCAAGATTATGACAAGATAAGCCAACAGAAGAGTTCATTTGGATATAAAAGAAGGCAAGGGACTGGAGAAATGGCTCAGCGGATAAGAGTACTGACTGCTCTTCCAAAGGTCCTGAGTTCAATCCCAGCACTCACATGGTGGTTCACAACCATCCTTAAAGAGATCTGATACCCTCTTCTGGTGTGGCTGAAGACAGCTACAGTGTTCTTATGTATAATAAGTAAATAAATCTTAAAAAAAAACCCAAGAAGGTAAAACAGTCTGATGCTTCCACACACAACAACACAATGTTAATGGTTCGTATACAGCAAACTCAGTTGACCAGATCCCCTGACATTTCACATTGGGCTATATTCTCATAAATCTAAAGCCAGCATGTTCCTCTCCAAATTGCTACGACCAACAGTTTCACTGCCAGAGAGCTTTGGAAGTCATGGAAAAAAATGAAAAGAAGTAACAGCTTCTTCTTCTTTTAATTTCTAGTGTGATTGTTTCGTGGTGATAGGGCTTGAACCCGGGGCAATGGTCAACCGCTGTGCTAAACTATCAGGCTGACGGACCTGTAGCTCCTAACTCGACCTGTGAGAAACAAAGCTTACGTACCGGATGTTCGTGACCGGAATCTGGATTTCTCTCAGCAGCATATCATATAACTGCTTGTTCCTAGTAAAAGAAAGAATAACTACTGAGAGCATATTCTGGTCATATTCTGTATTTCAGTCTGATGTTTAAAAATAAAAGCCAGGTGGTGGCGGTGCACGCCTGTAATCCCAGCACTCTGGGAGGCAGAGGCAGGCAGATTTCTGAGTTCGAGGCCAGCCTGGTCTACAGAGTGAGTTCCAGGACAGCCAGGGCTATACAGAGAAACCCTGTCTCGGAAAAAACAAAAACAAAAACAAAACCCAAAAAAGATACATTGGCCAAGTGGTCATCACCGAATCTATGCGCGACTACAAAAGCTTGAGGCCTTGTCTTTTCCATCTTCCTGCACGATAATGTGATTTTTATTTTATAATTAGGTTTAACTTATTGCCAGTCTATTTCAAGTGGTTATTATCTATTTAATCAGTACCCTTTACTCAGACAAATGTTCAAGTGCCAATACACTCTCCTTATGTATGACAATTAAGCTATTTTTGAAGATTTACTTACGTAAGTGTATGGGTGTTTTGCCTTTGGCGTGTGTGTGTGTGTGTGTGTGTGTGTGTGTGTGTGTATGTGTGTGAGCGCGCACATGATAGAAGTCCTCTAAGAGCCAGAAGAGGACTCCGGAGCTGGAGTTAGAGATGGTTGCCAGCTGCCATGTGGGTGCTGGGAGCCGAACTGGGGTCTTCTGCAAAGTACCCAGGGCTCTGAGCACTGAGATAGCTTCCCAGTCTCCATACAGATAGAATGGGGAGATGGCTCAGCGTTGAAGAGCACTTGCTACTCTTCCAAGAGACCTGGGTTCTATTCTCGGCACCCAAAGAGAGGCTCAGAAAAGTCTGTAAGTCTGCTTCCAGGGGATCCAACGCCCTCTTCTGTCCCCTGTAGTCACCACGGATACATGTCACAGATGCAGGCAAGACATAATGCACATAAGATACAATTTAGATTTTTTTTTCCCTCGCGACAGAGTTTCTCTGTATAGCCCTGGCTGTCCTGGAACTCACTCTGTAGACCAGGCTGGACTCGAACTCAGAAATCCACCTGCTTCTGCCTCCCAGAGTGCTGGAATTACAGGCGTGTGCTACCACCGCCCGCCTTAGATTTTTTTTAAATAAAATAAAAATTTAAAACCTGTACATGCCCATTAAATTAAAGGCATATGTTTAAATTAAAGTTAAGAGGGTTAGCAAGGTGGCTGGCTCAGCAGGCTAACAGTACTCGCCGCCAAGCCTGGAGACCTCAGTTGGAGCTCTAGAAGCCTCGAAACGGTGAAAGGAAATAGCTGAGTTCACAGCGTGGCCTTTCGGCCCCCACACGTGTGCTGTGGTGCAGAAACATCCCTACTTGAGCACACATAATAATAAAGTAAACATCTGAGATAAAACTAAGAGAAGCTTCTCTTTCCTTTTATCAAATTCAGTCGCTCACACCTGTGATTTCAGTACTAGGAGGCTAAGCAAGAGGTTCACCATGATTCTGAAGCCAGCCTGGGCTACGAGTTGAGTTTTAGGCCAGCCAGAGCTGTATGATACCCTCTCTCAAAACCAAAACCAAACCAACCCTTCAAGAGCTAGAGAGACGGCTGAGAAGTTAAAAACATATACATATTTTAAAAGAACCCTTCCACTAAAATCATCATCATCATCCTGCCCAACAGAAAGTTTCAGTTTGGTAGGAAATCCATAAAGGAACTGACAAAGTCTGAAGGCGACGGAGATCGTGCTGACAGGCTTTACCTGAAAGCTATGGACTCCAATATTGCTCGGACGAGATGGTATTTATTAGTGGAATGCTTCAAACCCATAAAAGAGGCACAGGCACAGGGGTCATTTAGTGGCGCCTAAAGTAAGAGATAAAAGAACATCATTTATGTTCTAAATTACATCTACGGGCTTGGTAGCAGAACGCTTATTTAAACAATTTAAGTTACAGTCCAAAGAGCTGGTTGTTAGATAACTATTTATTCTTGCATCTCAGGATGTCCTCAAACTTGAGATGATCCTCCTACCTCCCGCGTGCTGGGATTATAAAAGCATGTGACTCTGCCTGGCTAAAGATAACTTTTTTTTTCTTTTGAGACAAGGCCTTACCATGTAGCCTCAACTGGTCTAGAACTCATTATATAGACCAGGCTGTCCTCAAACTTACAGAAATTAACCTGCCTCCTGTCTTCCAAAGCTAGGATTTAAGATGTGTGCCAACAAACTCAGCCGTTGTCTTTTGATAGAGTTCTCATACCTGGTCTTGAATTCGCTATGTAGGCAAAGCCAGCCTCGAACCCCGCCCCCCCACCCCCCACCCCTGCTTACGCCTCAGGCTTCAGCCAGCACACTGACGTATTTTTTAGAATGTTTGTATTTGTTTAATTTTTATGTACAGCCCATGTTCTTGTAGGTGTATGCCTCATGTGTGTATGTACCTGTGAAAGCCAAAAGGGGGCACTAGATCCCTGGGGCATGACAAAGCCGGTCACAATGGAGAACTGGGAAGCAAAGGCTGGACCTCTAGAGCAGCAGGCTGAATCCGCAAATCCTCACCCTGGCCTCTTTTAAATTGTATACTTTGTATTATTTTGGAGGTGTGGCAGGTGATAAGAAGAAGCTAAAGAGAGTGGTCAAAACAGTCACTAAAATCCCCGGCGCATTTGGGTTTTTTTTTGTTTTTTTGTTTTTTGTTTGTTTTTTTTTTTTTGTTTTTTGTTTTTTTTCAAAAAGGATCAGCAGTGAGCTAATCAAATTTTACTTTTGTAGCTGTTGCTGGGTCAAGAGTGTACTGTCTTGTTATGTTAATTCAATCTCTGAAGACCCTAGCGAACTCCCATACAGCAAACAGGAGGATGTTACATTTTTGCACATCAGTTTCCTTTACTTTGAAACAATCCCTTCTAGGAGGGTGGGCAAGGGGCTCAGGAAAGGTCACCTGCCTGGAGAGTAGAAATTTGCAAGTCTTTAAGGAGGAAACTACTCTTGAGGGAGGAGACGCCCTGAAGTTACAGACAGTTCCCTGCCTGCAGGTGGTGCAGAGCTCCAGAGTTTTAGTTTTCAGGAGTCACCTTTTTGGTGACAGAGCTGCTTTATTACCCCGCCCCCCTTTTTCTTTGAGTTATCCTTGCCCTGCCATTAGTAACCCCAGTAAAATATACCGGCTCGCCAAATTTGTACTGTGTTGTTATTAAACGGCCTGCTTGTGGTTGGTTCCCTTTCTGTTGTAAATATGTATGTGTTGTCTCCCCTGAAAATTCAGTCATATAACACATATATTAAACAATAAGGCTATTTTAAAACCTTGATGTGAAATTATGATATGTTATTGATTTCCCCCCACTAGTTTCTATGTTATATCAGCAAACTCTACAATTTCAGATTTTATCTAAGACAAATGGAGTAGTGGTAGGTGAATTTTTTCTTTTGTCTCTTCTTCTCTTCTCTTCTTTCTTTCTTTTTTTCTTTCCTTCCTTCCTTCCTTCCTTCCTTCCTTCCTTCCTTCCTTCCTTCCTTTCTTTCTTTCTTTCTTTCTTTCTTTCTTTCTTTCTTAAGACAGGGTCCCATATAACACTAGCTGGCCTCCAATTCTCTATGTAGTCAAGGATGACCCTGAGCCCTCAACCCTACAAGGACTCACCACCACACCCTGTTTTTTTTTTTAATACGGGAGAGAAATTCATGTTTTAATGCATTCCAGATAAGCTCTCTATTAATAGAGCTACATTCTACTCCCCTAGCCATGAAAAAAATTATTTATAAGATTGGGTGTTTTTATTTTTAAGAAGCATTTTTTCAAAGATATGACTTTTATTTATATTGAGTGTATCTGTCTGTCTGTCCGCAGGTACCCACCGAAGCCTGTAGAGAGAATTTCTTGTGTCTGTACAGTGGCACCTGACAATAAAAATCTGATGACCTACAACTTAGGCGGGAAGTAGGAGGTGGAACATCCAGGAGGAAGAAAGGATTCTGGGATAGTGCTAGGCAGGAGATGTACCCAGGAAGATGTGTGGAGACAGACAGACAGACGGACGCATGGCACCTGAGCACAGGCAGCAAGCCATGTGGCAGAATGTAGATTAGAATAAGTGGTTTTTTTTTTTTTTTAAAGTTAGGAGCCAGTCAGAGAAGAGCCTAGCTATATGGCCAAGGTATTTGTAAATATATTTTGACTCTGAGTCTTATTTCTGGGAGCATTGGACTGGGTTCCTCCAGACCTAACTTTCACAGAAGTCAAAAGAGGGCATTCTATCCCTTGGAGCTGGAGTCCTAGGTGATTATGAACTGCCCACCAGGGATGTTGAAAGTCAAACCCGAGGCCTCTGGACGAGCGAGCGGCAAAGGCTCTTAGCCACAGAGCCTTCTCTCCGCTCTCTATGTGAGGTTAAAGGGCTAGCAGACGCTTTCCCCCAAATTAATGTTGTTCTTAATTCTACACCTGAAAACTTTTCCTGAGTCTTTGTGACAGCATTCTAAGTCAGAGCAGAGGCAAGTACAACTCTATTGATTAAAGGATACTAACTTAAGCATTTCAACGACAGGCCGTTTACTGGATTCACTTCTGATTAGACAGAGTAACCAGTATTTTATTATAGTAGCTAGAAAGAAGTGTTGGTTTTTGGAAAAAGCTAATGACACCTACAGATACACTTCAGAATATATAATTATGCATGTGTACTACTACATCATCTTTCTTTTCTTTCTTCTTTTTTTTTTTTGAGTGGGGGGTGTTTGCTTGTTTTTGAGACAGGACCTCTCTATGTAGTCTTAGAAGGCCTTGAATCTACAGAGATCTTTCTGCCTCTGCCTCCAAAGTGCTGTTGCTGGGACTAAAGGTGTGGGCAACCATGACAGTGACATCCCTTTTCCAATTCTTAAACGTATACTTTCCCTAAGTAAAGAATGCCCATTTGCTGATATACACTGCCCAACAACTTGGAAGCGCCTGTCTTATAACACAAGCCTAGGTCGTATTAAAAGTTCTATGACAATCCTGCTAAATTTTAAGTCCCACTGTGGTAGAGCCACCGAGGTAAGAGTCGCAGCCATGTAATTTGGGACATGGCTGGAGGAGAAACTGTTCACTAATGCTATTAACTTTTTAAAAAGGATACCTGTAATCCACTAAAAGACGGAACAAAGTAAACCCCTTCGGAATCTTCCAGGCTCAGGGCCATTTTTTCGGTCTCAGCAGCATCTGTGAAGAGATCTGCAAAAACAAACACAGGAATAGCAACAAAACCTTAAAACAAAAGCAGGGCCTGGGGGTGGGGGAGATGTGACAAACGGAATCATGTCACACAACTGCGCGAGCGCGCACACACACACACACACAGAGGGTCCCCCCACAAATTAGGACCAGAAGATAAAGGACTCTTCACTTAAGAAGAAGGCATTCTGTCCTGACTGTGTAAGGGCTTACAGCAAAGGTTTGGACAAGGGAGACACCCCGAAGGTCCTCCTATGAGTTCTACATGGAGCAGGTCTTATTCTTATCATTGAAGATATCTGGGTAAGCTGAAGAAGAATCCATTTGTGCCATCTTGGGTTTTTTTGTTCTTGCTGTTGTCATAACATTATTCTCATTATATTATGTTATGTTATGTTCTATCATACCATACCATACCATACCATACCATATCATATCATATCATATCATATCATATACAGTGATACATACCTGTAATCTCAGCGCCTGGAAAGCAGAGGCAGGAGAACCACCATAAATAGGTTCAAGGCTAGCCTGGGCTACACAATAAGATCCTATCTCAAAGGCAACAAAACAGAACCCTACTCTCCTTTGGCTGGCAGTATTATCTATGGTTTTCATTTAGCTACTTTGAAGGTTCCCATGGCAACCTGAGTCTCACTTCCCTGTTTACTATGTTAAGGACTTTTCATTGGTCAGTTCGCTATAAAGCCCTGAATTTGATCCTTTGTGTACAAGGTGGCCTTCTGTTTTCTTTCTAAGCAGGGTCTCATGTATCCCAGGTTGCCCTAAAACTTCATGTAGTCCAGGATGGCCCTGAATGCTTACTCCTCCTGCTCCTAGCCCCGCTGTACTGGGATTCTGCCATGTGTTGTTACACAGGCCTTTGGGATGTTTGTTTGTATTGAGATACATACAGTGTCATGTAGCCCAGGCTAGCCTAGAACTTTCTGTGTCACCAAGGATGCTGACTGACTCCATAACCTTCCTGCTCCTACCTCTCCACTGCTGGGATTACAGGCATGCACTACCATACTCAGTTTATGCCATTCTGGGGCTGGAATTCGGGGCTGAGTGCATTTTAGGTAAGTACGCTACCAACTGAGCTCCAGTGAGGCCAGTCTGAAGTGACTTTTAATGAGAATGTGGCAGGATTCAGGTGAGAAAACCTCAGCTCCCAGCCGAGCAGACAGTGCTGTCATTTCATGCCTCAGCTGAAGTGGCTTTGTTTCACTGTTAGGTCTGTCACCCTAAGCAGAGCTGGTTAAACAGAGGCAAAGAAAATCAGTGCTAGAACTCAAGATGATGATGATGATGGTGATGATTTGGGGTTTAACTTGCAGGTATAGTACCCGGCTATAATACGCCAGGCCAATCAATATAATACCTACCAATTTTACTCAATATGATAGGTAACAGATCCATTAAGTTTCATTCATTTGGTCAAAATGTCCAGATGACAAATCAACATTTCTCTGGCATTTCACAGTTACATGTTTAAGTAAACTCACTTGGGATGGGAGCAGGGGAGTCAGGGTCACTCTCAGCTGCAGAGCAAGTTCAAGGTCAGCCCAGGGCACAGGAGATCCTTTCTCAACCCTCTCAGCTCCCCCAAATCTACCCCGAAACGGAAGTCAGGGGCAGTGAAATGATTTAGCAGGTAAAGGTATAAAAGTAGCTTTTATTCTCTTGACACAACTGCCCTCCCCTGCCTCCCTCTGCTAACCCAGGCCCAGTCCTGGAAGCTTCCAGCCTCCGTACAACCTTATCTAGCCCTAGAATGTTTTTCAGCTTCTGAGACTTACTGCTGAATAAGCTCACCCCTTCTTGTTCTTTCTGAACTCTGGCTGGCTGGTCAACTCAGCTGCTCTGGCTCAAACTTCTCTTATGCTGACTGATTCAGTCTGGCTTCTCTCTGGGCCTCTGACTGACTGATCTGCTGGGTTTCATACTAACTTTGGCAGTCTGCTCTAATCTTCCGGTTCCTTCTCATTTTCTGTCTTCCTTCTGTCATTCTCATTCCTTCTGTCTTCACCGTCTTCACCGTGTCTAGCTGATGCTCTCTTCAACCTGACCCTGTAAACCTCTCCTGGTAAAGCCTCCTCCTCTCCTCTCTGTGCTGCTCCCCCAAGCAGCTCCCCTTTCCTCTTTCTTCTCGCGAGTTGGGCGGATCCTATTCTGCCAAATCTTTCTCTGACTCATCACTTTGTCTGCCACTCAATTTGACGTCACTTTCAAATGTGGGTGCTTTCCTCTACAAGTTAACTTTATCTTCACTGTTTGGAATTAAAGGTGTGTACTAAGGGCTGAGTCATACCCCAGCTAGAAACAGGTTTTTCCAGTAAATAACAATCTCAGGGTTCACCATGTGATCAAATATCCTGCACATAAAGGCGCTTGCTCCCAAGTCTAATGACCTGAGCTTGATCCCAAAACCTAAACAGTAGAAGGAAAGAACTAACTCTCCCAACGTACCCTCTAACCTCCATCATACCAATGTGAGACTGGTATGAATTCCTGCACATATACAATAAATAAGTGGAAGAAACACACATCTAGTAGCTGGGCATAGTGATACATGACCACAATCCTATCATTTACAAGGTTAAGACAGGGAACTCAGGAGTTCAAGGCCAGCTTCAACTAAGGAGTAATTTTGAGGATAATCTTGGCTACAAAAGACTTGTATCCAAAAATCATGTTTAATTTTTATAATCAAGATAAGACATGCAAGATCAAAGCTAGACATCTGGCTAAGTAGTTTAGTGTTTTTATGGGATTCCTGAGTGACCCAACAAGTGGGTCTCTGAGTCTTGTGCCTTCTCTTGGATTATTCCTTCTGTTTGTCTTGTTCAATTTGTTCTTAGTTGTTGTTGTTGTTGGTTTTTTCGAGACAGGGTTTCTCTGTATAGCCCTGGCTGTCCTGGAACTCACTCTGTAGACCAGACCAGGCTGGCCTCGAACTCAGAAATCCACCTGCCTCTGCCTCCCAAGTGCTGGAATTAAAGCATGTGCCACCACCATCCAGCTTGTCTTTCCAATTTTAATATGGAAATTTTGTTTTATTTTATATTTTATTATCTCTTAGAAAACTGTTTTCTTTTTTTCTTTACTTTTTCTTTTTTGGTTTTTCAAGACAAGGTTTCTCTGTGTAATTCTAGCTGTCCTGGAACTCAATCTGTAAAATTGAGTTCTGGGATTAAAAGTGTTAGCCACCACTGTCCTGTTGAGTGTTTGTTTTCTAATCAGAGACAGAAAGGGGTGGACAGGATGGAAGGGGAGAAGGAAATAGAGTGTAAAGGGAGAGGCTTTAGGTCTTAACCCGGACAAATGGCTAACCGAGGACTCTGGCTGCCAGCCTCCCTCTGTCCCTCCCTGTGACAGAGTCCTGGTGCCTGCCTCAGGACTTCCCATTCCTACCCCGGACTCTCAAGCCCCCACCGCCCTTCCCCCAGCCATCTTGGATGCAGTCTCTTGGCCTCTGTCTCTGGCTCCTGTCTTGCTCCGGCCCCTCTTCTTCTCTACCTGCCCACCCACCTCTCTCTTCTTGTGGCCAGGTGCACTGACCGGAACCTTCCAGATGCCTCTGGCTACACGCTCACATCTATTTACAATAAACCTTCTCAACCCATACCTAGGGGCGCTCATGTCCTCAGTGTTTTCATTTAAGGGGAACCTGTAATCAGCATAAATTACAAGAGAAAAAATATATTTTCAATAAAAGGGTGCATGGAAAAGGTTTCTCTTTCCTTCTTTCTTTCCTTCTTTCCTTCTTTCCTTCTTTCCTTCTTTCCTTCTTTCCTTCTTTCCTTCTTTCCTTCCTTCCTTCCTTCCTTCCTTCCTTCCTTCCTTCCTTCCTTCCTTCCTTCCTTCCTTCCTTCCTTCCTTCCTTCCTTCCCTCATCCCTTGCCATGCAGACAGAAGTTGTGACAGAATGTGTTCAGCAGAGGGAGATTAAAGCACACTGCCTAACCAGGACATCAGGGCGTAGCCCCTGCCAAACTATCAAGGAGACCCCTGAAAAAAAGGCATTCAAGATAATTACCTTGTAACGATCTTTTTCAAAGGCTGCCCAAGCAAAGAAGAAAGACCTCAGATAATGAACCAGAGTCAGAGAATACCTCGTAGGCAGAACACTTCCAAGACTGGCCGCCAGGTGGCACTACCGAGAGACAGATCCAAACAGCCTAGCAAATGCTTGGAAAACAGAAAGAACTGTGGAAAACAGTAAGGATGGTGGAAAACAGCCCGAGGGGAGTAGAGTTTTGCAGTCACAGCCCATCCTAATGTACTGCCTACAAGAACACTTAAGGGGCTGCAGGGATGGCTCAGGGGCTGAAAGCAGTTTTTGCTCTTGCAGATGATGAGGGTGCTTCCCACCCATTCCAGTTCTGAGGGATCTGGCACCCTCTTCTGACCTCCATGGGCACAGGCACATTGGTAAGCAATAAACAAACAAACAAACAAACAAACAAATAAATAAGATATTACTATAAGAAACAAAAACTTACAATATCAGAACTCCCCATAGGATTTAAACACGAGTCTCACAAATAGCCCATCAATGTCAGAAATACCTTAAAATTGGTTAATTTTCTTAATCCTTTGCAAGAGAACAGATAATAAAGCCCGAGATACCTTCGACATTGAGAGTATCAAAGACAAACTTGAAGACAACTATGATGGCCAAGTCTGAGAAGCAGAAGTCTGCACTGAAGGCAGGCAGGCTAGCAAGGAACAGGAGGGAGCTGGAGAGACAGGTCTGTACTATGAGCACTGGCTGCAGCCGGAGTGGGGCCCAGAGTGCCTTTAACTCAGCGTCTGCAGGCAGAGCTTTTTGAGTTAGAAGTCAGCCTGACCTACAGGGTGAGTTCCAGGACATCTACTGATAGACAGAGAAACCCTGTCTCAAAAATAAAAAAAAAAAAAGAAAAGAAAAGAAAGAAAGAGAGAGAGAAAGAGAGAAAGAGAAAAACAAAACAAAAGAAAAGAAAAGAAAAGAAAAAAGAAAACCCCCCACTTTTCTGGCGGACTCGGGTTGGATTCCCAGCTCCCACGTGGCAGCTCACAACTGTCTACAACTCCAGCTCCATGGGATCTGATGTCCTTTTCTGGTCACTGAGAGCCCAAGTACAGACATATATGGTGCAAAGATACACAGAAAATCAAAATAAATATTTAATATAATATCCTTTCTCAATTAAAAAAAAAGAAAGAAAATAGAAGATATGAAGAGCAGTGGAATGAGATTTTTAGAAACAGAAAATGTGATAAAAATATGAACTCATTTGGATTGGCTCAAAACAAGATGGAGATGACAGAGGAAACTAGGAAAACTGGAGACGGCATGACAGAAGTTACCGTGGGCACGAGGAAAAGGACTGAAGAAGCGCACAAGAAACACAGCTCCCTCCCCGGACTATGGGAAAACAAGGCGGCGGGGCCCCTCTCATTTGAGCCACGGACCACGGACATAAATACCAGAGAAACTACTTGAAAAATAAGTTTCTATGAACTCCAACAGTAAAAGAAAAAAAAAGCCTCTATAAATTCAGGGGTTCCTGGAATCATGCACAGGCCCTGGGTCCGACCCCCGCACCCCTAAATCAAAAGCTATTGCTCAGTTAGAGTGAATGCAGAAAATGGTACCAGGGCCACGGGGCAGAAGCTGGAAGGAAGGGGCCTGAAAGTTGTCACTTAGAAGACATCTAAGTGTCTGAGATGACAGATGTGTGTCCCTGGTGCAAATGTTACAGGTCTCGCTCAACACATGAACTGAAACCCACACAGCACCGCTTTAAGACAGAAGGTTTCTTTATATTTATAAATGGGTCTCAGGTCGCTTAAGATGGTCTCTGACTCACTATAGTCAGGGATGACCTTGGCCTCCCAAGAATCAGGATTATTGGTGTATGCTGCCTACCATACTCTGCTAATGCATTTGATCTGTAGGATGGTTTTTGAGGTATTGTGGGTCTAACCCAGAGCCTTACTAGTAGGAAAACACTCTATTGTCCAACTACAGCCCAAGCTTCTATACCTGATCTACTAGTTAAAAATAATCGACAAATAACACCACTCTGAGTATAACGGTGCATGGGTGCGATCTCAGCAGCAGAGAGGTGGTGATGGAAAGAATGCTGGAAGCTGAGCTACAGATTGAGACCTGCCTCAGGAAGGAGGGGGGGAGGGAGGGAAGGAGGAAGGGAGGGAGGGAGGGAGGGAGGAGCAAACAAGAAAGAATCTCAGCAAAAATATATGCTTAGATTCGCCAGAACAGAGCTAAAACCCAAAAACTAAAGGTAAAGGAAAAACAAGATTGGAAGGCCACAGATGTGGCTCAGCTGGAAGCTTGCTTGGCTAGCACTCCGGAAGCCCTGATCTCTCTCCCCAGCACCCCATTATCCAGGCATGGTGGTGCAGGCTTGAAATCCCAGCACTTGGAAGGCAGAGGCCGGCAGATTTCTGAGTTCAAGGCCAGCCTGATCTACAGAGTGAGTTCCAGGATAGCCAGGGCTACACAGAGAAACCCTGTCTCAAAACAACAACAACAACAACAACAACAAAACCAACAACAACAAAAAATGAAGTTCAAGATCGTCCTCCGCTACCTAGGCAGTTCTAGGACAGCCTGGTGTACATGGGATCCTGTATCAAAAGACAAAAAACAAACAGACCACAGCCAAGCTACATATGGAGGAACAAACATTTCAGTGATGGTGGCCTGGGCGTTTCTCACCAGAAACTCTGAAGCCAAAAGGTAACAGAACAATGGCACATTTTATCTTTTATTTGCATCCACCTACCCATCCATCCATCCACCCACCCACCCATCCATCCACCTACCCACCCATCCATCCACCTACCCACCCATCCATCCCATCTATCTATCTATCTATCTATCTATTTTTGCAGTTTGGGGAGTTAAACCCAGGGTCTGGGGCCAGGCAGCTGCTCTGCCTCCAGCCCAGAATCACATCATTTAAATTACAAAAGAAAAAAGACTATTAGGGAGGCAGAGGCAGGCAGATTTCTGAGTTTAAGGTCAGCCTGGTCTACAAAGTGAGTTCCAGGACTGCCAGGGCTACACAGAGAAACCGAGAAATCCTGTCTTGAAAAAAAACCAAAAAAAAAAAAAAAAAAAAAGAAAGAAAGAAAGAAAGAAAGAGAAAAAAAAAAAAAGACTATTGTTCCAGAATTCTGTAGCCAGTACCACTAAACTGCAGAAGAAAAACCAAACCAAAACCCACAATCTCCAATGGGAGAGCATTAACATTTGTTACCAACGGACATGTAAGTTTATAAAATAAGGAGCCCAGCAAAGAGACTCGGTGAGTAGGGGCGCCTGGGTGCACGTCTGCCATTGAGGGGCGGGGTGGGGTGGGGTGGGGGTTGTGAGGTCATTATCACAAGGCACAGGGACACAAAGAATGACACACGCCAACTCCTCCTGGCAGACCTGCTTACATGACTCTGTTGGGGGAACCATGCTAATACTCCACGTTTAAACAGTAAAACAATCCAAGCATGGTGGTGCATGACTGTAGTCCCGGGAATCACAGGCTGTACTATATAATAAATTCCAGCAGCCAAAGCGGCACAATTTATTTACATAAAAAGTAAATAAATAAAAAGGTTACATTTTTTAATTATTTATTTCTAGTCAAGCGTATCTCTCTGCTAGTTAGTTTTTGTCAACTTGACACATCTAGAATTATGGGTTGGGGGACCTCAATTTGAGACCAGCCTCCATCAGACTCCCTTTCTTAGGCCCGGCACATGTGAGTTGTGTCAGCAGGTAGGCTGAGGGAACCGGGCGGAGTGAGCAGCTTTCCTCCATGGTTGCTGCCTTCCCTCAGTGATTGACTGTGATCTGATGGTGAGCCCGGCTGACCCTGCAGGCTGGTTTTGGTCCATGTTTTGTCACCGCAACAGAGACCCACCTAGAGGCTGACCTGGAACTCACACAACCCCTCCTCACCCTCTCATGTGCTGAGATCACAGGTGTGTAAGAAATCAGTGCCTCTCATGAGGCCTGCTTTCATCTCTCCTGGGAAGGAGCCATTTACTTCAAGTAAACAGTTTGGAATGTGTGCTTTCAAAGGAGTCTAATGGGGATGGCTTGGGGATGGCAGACACAACCAGAACTAGCAATTAAAAGGAATCCTATTAAGAAAGATGTCCCCTGACCTTTGTCAGCTGAGTGTGACCTGAGAACCAGCCACCACTGCATTCTTTCGGGTACACTTTCCCCTGCTGTCCCTCCACACTGGTCCTCCCTCAGCGTGCGGACCACTCCTCCACCAAAGGCTCCTCCCCTGACCCATCAGAGTCCTTTATTCAGCACCCAGCTTAACCACTTTGTTTCTGAGACAGAGTTTTTCTGTGTAGCCGTGGCTTTTCTGTGTCTTAGAACTCTCTCTGTAGACCAGGCTGGCCTTAAACTCAAGAGATGGACCTGTCAGTGCCTCCTAAGAGCAGGCCAGCCTCACTGCTTTTAAAGAAGCCTTCTGATCCTCCTGTAGAAAACTGTCACTTACTTCTGCTGCTGTGTCTCCTTGGCAGTTAGCAGCGATATATATGTATAAAATAAATATTTGTAAATAATTAGGAATGAAGGTAAGTATTGCAGAAGATCAACCTCAGAGCCTTTAAACATGCTTGGGGTACTCTAACACTGTAATATCCCCAGTTCTTCTGTTTACTTTCCTATTGTTGTCACAGACGGGGTCTAGTCAGGCGCTCCGGTTGTCAGGCCTGGTGCTCATTATGGATGTAGCACAGGGTGCTGAGTCCTCTGGGGAGCTGGTGTGATGGTGGGTATGTACTTTCTCAGGACGAGGTACTGCTATGTTACCTGGGCTAACCTCGAAGAACTTCTAGGGTAAAGGAGACTTCTCCTTTGTTTGGTAGCAGTGCCTAAAGACAGGCACCACTGCACCCTCATTAGCATTCCAGAAGTTAACGCCAGTCTTTCTTGGAGACTGGGGCTTCCAAGAGGGCAGGAGGGTCACCACCTGTGCCAACCAACATGCAGCTCCAGGCACATCCTGACCACTCACTTGCAACTGAATCACAGTTTACAGATGTGAAATGTTCCTAAGACTGAGATAATGAAGATGCTGAAGTGGGGGTGGCCGGGTAGCAAAGCAGAGAGTCCAGAAAGGCTTGTGGAGAACTGTGAAAAGGAAGAAACAAACGAAATAAAAGATAGATAACGGGGTCTCTGTGTAGCCCTGGCTAGCCCAGAAGCTGTGGGGGATCATCCTGCCAAGGCAGCACGGGTGTGTGCACGTCTGTGTGCGTGCGTGTGCAACTTGGAAGACCTTCATCACCGGATCTGAGCTTTCCCTATCTGAGAGTAGTAGAAGGCAGGAGGAGGCAGTTAGGCTCGTTGGCGGGTTACAGCCTAGGGAAGGGTGGGGCTACTCAGTCTGACAAGCCTGTTTCCAGAATACAATTTAGGGTTTGTTTGTTTTCCAATTTACTCTGACATTCTCAGAGAGGGGTATAATCGAATAAATGTTTATTTTTTTGTAGATTTCAGGCAACCAAAGCAAGAACTAGCTACAGAGGGGCTGAAACCGAAAGGTACCGCTTCCAAGTTGAAACAATTGTTGCATTTTCTGCACAGAGGCGGTGCAGGCCTCAGGCAGGGCTTGTCTCCAAGCAGAACATGTAGTCCCAGGACCTTTCAAGGTCAGCTCTCTGTGAGAGATTTCTCTCTGTGAGAATCGCCAGGAACAGCCCCAGCCCAGCTGAGCAGCAAACACTCTGTAGCAGACAATGAATGTGGTGTCATATGGAACTTGGAATTTAATGAATGTGAAATTCAGTATTTGGGAGTTTTTCTTCCTATCTCTATTGGGGTAAAACTGAAAAGCATTAACTAAAAAGAGAAGAAATATGCAAACTATATTAACTATATTATTTTTATTTCTGATCATCTAGAAGGGTTTTGGTGGTGGTGGGTTTTTTGTTTTGTTTTTATTTTTACGCAGAATTTCTCCATGTACCCCTGGAGTACAGTACAGTAGAGTAGGGTGGCCTCGAACTGTCAGAGAGATCCACCTGCCCCTGCCTCCCAAGTGCTGGAATTAAAGGCGTGCACTACCAAGTTTTGTAAAACTTCAAAAATACATTTTAACCTTGCAGCTAGTGTCTTACCCACAGACCATGTCTCTAGTTCCAGACTCTTTTTCTATGGCAGGGGAGAGGTTTTATTGTGGATGTAGGACAATAGCCTTCTAGAAGCATCTGGAATTGTCCAGAGCATGGAGATAAAGAAGTAGATGGACCGTGGTCAGTAGTCTGGACCTGTGGTGAGAGAAGCAAGAATGGGAAGGACATGGAGAGAGAGCAAGGGGAGAGCAGAGCAGGGAGAGTGGAGAGAGCAGGGGAGGACAGGGAGGGGAGAGGGAGAGAGCACAGCTGAAATAGCAGGGT
This sequence comes from Apodemus sylvaticus, assembly GCF_947179515.1. Classification (NCBI taxonomy): domain Eukaryota; kingdom Metazoa; phylum Chordata; class Mammalia; order Rodentia; family Muridae; genus Apodemus; species Apodemus sylvaticus. Next base: position 27,738,679 of record NC_067478.1, read on the forward strand.
TAGAAGGGGACTGAGCAGCTGAGGGGACGGAAGCCCATAAGCTCGGACGTTAACACGGGAGAAGGTGAGAGGGCAAGGAGCGAGCATGGGCTTTGAAATGTGGACCCATGCCGGAATCGGTGCCCACTGAGGAGCCCAGAGTCTGTGCACACTGAGGAGCCCGGAGTCTGTGCACACTGAGGAGCCTGGAGTCTGTGCACACCCAGGGAGCCCAGAGGCTTGTGCTTTGGATGCTAATACGCAGCACCACAGGCAGCCATCTGTCCCTTCAGTTTGGTATTTGAGGAAATGGAGTTTATTCATTGGGAGTAGGGACAGGAGTGTGGCTGGTGCCCAGTGGGGGGTCAAAGGGCATTCTGCGTGACTCAGGTCTCTGCTTCTATCACACAGGTTCCAGGATATGCAGGATACATCAGGCCTGGCAATGGGGGGGCCTCCCCCCCCCAAGCCACCTCACTAGCCCTTCTCGGGACATGACGTGGCAGGGTGTTAAAGGAACCAACCGCACTTAAGAAGGGACTTTAGTGATACCGAGCGCTGCAATGAACTTTTTTTCTTGATAATTAACTGTAAGTACGGGTTAATGATCTAAAACAAAGAGGCTCCTCAGAGGAGCTGAGAAACCCCTGCCCGACCAAAAAAAAAAAAAAAACAGAAAAAAAGCCAGAAGCATAGTGAAAACATCTGCAGGAAGTTAGGAGTCTCTGACAAGGACAAAGATAAGAACATCAGAAAAGAAAAAAAAAATCTGCCCTGGCCCTGCGTCTACAAAGAATAGATTTGCAGATGTAATTTTCCACCACAAAAGTTCCCTTTTCTGCCCTATAAAGTCCTTCTGGCCCCGCACCCTGCTCCTTGAACAGACTGTCCTCCACTTTCTCAAAAACGACAATCTGCTCCAGCTGGGGTCACTCTCCCTCTCCGTTCTCTTCCCATGGCCTCAGCCAATCTCCACACAAGATGTTCATAACGCAGTGCAGGCTCACAGAGGCGGTCGGGTGGGTGGGAACGTGGTTCCGTGCCCAGCCCGTGCAAGGCCAAGAGTTTGGTGCCAGGGAAGGGGAATAAAGGGAAAACACATCACTTGGCACTCCCCCCCCCCCCCCCGAGACAGTGTTTTCTGCCAGCACAACTATCTTTTTCTTTAAATAAATCAGTTTAATTCAAATCAGTAAAGTATAAAGTCACAGCCCACACCATACTTTCATGAATGATAATCACGTTCATCTTAAATAGCCTGGTACTGTCCTGGTGGTTGTTCTTTGTCAACCTGATATAAGTTAGAGTTGTCTGGAAAGAGGAACCTTATTGAGCAAATAAGTGGTGGTGCCGCTCTGGCCAGAGACTGTCCTCAGTCGTATAGCAACCCAGGCTGAATAGGCGATGAGGAGCAAGTTAGTAAGCAGCATTCCTCCGCGGTCTCTGCCTCATTTCCCGCCTTGGGCTCCCTCAGTGGACTGTGACCTGGGATGTGAAAGCCAATCGCAGCCTTTCCTTCCCACAGTGTTTTATTACAGCAATAGAAAGCAGACTAAGGCAGCTATAAATTTTGCATTTTGTGTGCAAAATATGACTTATACAGGCTTATTGTTATTCATAGTGGCCAAAAGACAGAAACAGAGTCTGGCATGACTCAGTGCGTAAAAAATCACCTGTCAGCAAGCTTTAAAGACCTGAGTTCAATACTCAGGACCATTATGCTATTAGTGAGATCTGATTCCTCAGGGATGGGGGAGGCCTCAGAGGGTAAAGAAAATCACCTGCTTCTGAGCCTAACAACCAACCTCAGTTTGATCCCCAGGACCTGTGTGGTGGAGGGGGGAGGGGAAGGAGGGGGCGGGGAGGCAGGAGAGAGAGAGGGAGAGGGAGGGAGGGGGAGAGGGAAGAGGAAGAGGGAGGGGGAGAGGGAAAGAGGGAAGGAGGGAGGGAAGGAGATGGAGAGAGGGAGGGAGAAGAAAAGAGGGAGGGAGAGGGGGAAAGAGGGAGGGAGGGAAAAGGGGGAGGGAGAGAGATGGGGAGGGAGAGAGATGGACAGAGGGATGGATGGACGGACAGACAGAGTGCAGTTGAGCCCCAGCTCCCTTGGATTGTCCTCTGACCTCCATTTCTTCCCTACATACACACACAATATAGATAAAATGTGATTTTAAAAAGCATGGTCCTGCCGGGCAGTGGTGGTGCACGCCTGTAATCCCAGCATTCTGGGAGACAGAGGCAGGCGGATTTCTGAGTTCAAGGCCAGCCTGGTCTACAGAGTGAGTTCCAGGACAGCCAGGGCTATACAGAGAAACCCTGTCTCGAAAAAACCAAATCCAAAAAACAAAAAACAAAAAAAAAGATTATTTAAAAAAATTTTTTTAAAAAAGCATGGTCCAGGAGCTGGGTGGTAGAGGCATAATCTTTTTTTTTTTCTTATTTAGTTTTTATTCATAAACTTAACTTTGCAATCCAGCTAGACTTGAAGGGAAATGAGGAAAATATGGAACCCAAAGAACTTCAGTGAGAGCAGAGATGACAGGATATTGTGAGCAGATGGGTGGGGGCACTCTCCTGAGCTACAGAAGGAATGGTTCGATGGGTGAAATGCCAGCAAGTCAATTTTAATCCAGCACTTGGGAGGCAGTGGCAGGCAATCTGAGTTCAGGGCCAGCCTGAGCTACAAAGTGAGTTCCAGGACAGCCAGGCTATACAGAGAAGCCTTGTCTCAAAAACAAATAAATAAAATAAATAAATGCACACAAGAAAATCATAGCCACGTTTGGTCTGAATGCCTTTGATCCTGGAGGTTTGTGAAGCAGGTAGATCTCTGTGAACTAAGGGTCAACCTGGTCTACCCAGGAGGACCCAGGCCAGCCAAGGCTATACAATAAAACAAACAAACAAACAAAGAGAGAAATGACTCCTACAAATAGCCTCCACTGCACCATGGAATGAACACACACACTAAATAAAAACATAATAAAAATTCTCAAAGACAAAACTACCTGAAATGCTCACCAGCTGATGGACAGGTAAACCATGGGGTTTTCATATGGTGAAGTATTATTCATCAATGAAATCAGTAAGTACTGCTACAAACCCAAACACGAGTAAACCATGAAAACCTTCCTGTGAACGATGTCATTTACTAGACTACTTATCACATGATCACGACTATGAACTGTCCAGAATAAGCCAATCCAGACAGAAATGGAGTGCGGGCAGCAGCTTCCACCAGGAGGAGGAAGACAAGTAGGAGTTAGTGAGGACTCTCCTCACTGGCAAGCAAGCTGCTTACATTCCGGGAAAGCTGTAATCAGGTTCTGAAGGCCTCTCACTGAATTATACGATTGGGAGGGAATGATCTCAACCTCTCTGCCTCCACCGTTCTGCCATCTTTACTTTTTTTTAAAACATATATTCTGATTTTGTGGGCATGTACTCATGTGTGGCCCCATGCGTGGAGGTCAGAGGATAACTTGTGGAAGATGGTTCTCTCCTACCAGTAGGTCTGGGGATCGACCTCTGGTCTGTCACACTTCCACCCTGCCATCTGTTCTTGCTTTTCTTTGTTTGGGCTTTTCTGGGTTTTGTTTTGTTTGGAAACAAAGTCTCACACGACAGCTCTGGCTGGCCTGGAGCTTGCTGTGTAAATGGGTCTAGATTCAAACTTAAGTCTATGCTCCTGCCTTTGCCCGCAGTGCTGGACTTAGAGGTGTTTACCTCCACACTGATTCCTTTCTTGTCAGTTTACTAATCTTCTTGCTTTCTGCTACTAATGGCTCAGTTTGTTTGCTTGTTTGTTTTTCAAGGCCAGGGCTCACTATGTAGTCCTGGCTGTTTTGGAGCTCACTCTAGACCAGGATGGGCTTGAACTCACAGAGGTCCACCTCCCTCTGCCTTCCAAGTGCTGGGATTAGTGTGCACCACTAACCCTGGCTAGTACTAATGCTTCTTATCCCTTTGTCCTTGTATTTTGCTTGTAGCCTAGCTATTCCTATACATTCTGGTGTTCTGTACACTTAACTTTACCTTTCTACCCCTCCTTCCTTTCTTTCGAGACTAGATCTTACTATGTATGTCATGCTAGTCTCGAACCTGTTATGCAATTCAGGAGACGTCAAACTCTGCTTCCCAAGTGCTAGGATTAAAAGTGTGTATAACTATAGCTTATTCGTTCTCTTTCTCTCACTCTCTCTGCCTGTCTCTCTGTCTTTCCTTCTTTCTTTCTTAATGATTCCTACTCCTAATACTCAACTTTACCAACCCTATATTTTTTAAAAGAATATTCTATATTCTCCAAGTTCATATTATTTTTATCTTAATGTCTCATTTGAATGGTCCGTTCTTTGGCTACTGATTTAAAACCATATGCAAATCTGAATTCAAGTCCAGCCTGTAGCTTTTGTTTAAAGGTGACTTACCTAATTTCTGAGCCCATATTATAGCTGTTCCCGTGTCTCCTGCATTGCCTTCAGCTAAACATACAAGTTCTTGCCCAATCTTCCATCCAATTAGTGGGTAAAAGCCTTAGAAAGTAAATAAACAAATGAACAATGTAAGTCATATAGAAAATACAGAACTCAGTGCGGCAACAACCACACAGATGAATAACCACAAAGTGATTAGTCCTGGGGGGGTTCAAATCCCAGCCCTCCCTAGGTGAGATCTTCCTGGACCTTCCACCTTCCTTTCTGAAAGTGAAGAGAGGCCCACCCTAGAGAGTGGCTGCATGACCGAGTTAACTCATAACGGAACTCCAAAGAGCCCAGCACGCACAGCATGCATAGCACGCACAGGATGTGCATATGTGTAAAGAGTGGCTCTCTGTTTCCCTTCTTGCTTTTTTTTTTATTAGACAACTTTTACTAAATGAAAAAACTACATTTAAAATGTACTCCAAACAAAATGGAATTAGAAAAGAAAAACCGGGAAGAGGGACAACATTTGAAGTGTAAATAAATAAAATAACTAATAAAAAAGAAAAGAAAGATGCATGCATTTTAAAGAACTTTTGCACTGTGTGGAAAAACAAATGTTTCTTGCAGTAATATGATATGCCAATCCATAAAATGTTAGCAGAGTTCTCAATTTAACATTTTCAAAGACAATCTAGGATGTCACATCTATGGCAGCAGACAAGAAGAGCATTATTGCTCTTGTTCATTTTGCTGTTAGATAGCTGGTCTCGATGTGGGACACTAGGACCTGGACCAAGGACCTGGTGCATTCTAGGTAGATGCTCTACCTCTGAGCTGTTAGCTTTTAATAGCTACAGGTACATCATATCTCCAGAAACAGGCGATAGGTATTTTAATTGCAAAGTAAAGGCTACACAGCCAGAGCACTAACCACTAACCACACTGCTGTGTTCACTTGTAGTCCCTAAGCAGAGCCCTAAGTCAGGACAGTGGAATACGGTCATCCCTTTTTCTAGATCTGACCCTTCCACCTAGGAGAAAAAGACAAGGCTGCAGAGCGAAGACAGCATGGATTTTAAATGCATGTTTGAAACTGCTGGGGATGCCAGGCAGTGGTGGTGCACACCTCTGATCCCAGCACTCAGAAGGCGAATGCAGGTGGCTCTCTGTGAGTTCAAGGCTAGCCTGGTCTATGGAGCTAGTTCCGGGACAACCAGGGCTATAGAGACAAAGCTCAGTTGGCTGAGTGCCTGCCCAGCACTCATGAATCCTTGTGTTCCACTGCTGCCATAGAAGCCAGGCATGGCGTCAAAGCCTGGGCCCGGCCCTGGGCAACCAGCAGTTCCAGGGTTTCTTTGTCTATAGAGCAGGTTCAAGGCCAGTTGGCACCAAAGGAAACTTGCTCTCAAAAAACCAAAAGGCCCTAAATATGTATCGATCACTAGTTGGCAAGTACTACTCCCCCAAAGTTTCTAATGCCCAGAGAGAATAAATTAGGGTTTTAGATCAAGGCAATCAATATTTGCCTAGCAGTTAACAGGGTGCCCTGGGTTTGATCCCCAGCAGTTTGATTCCCATGACGATACTTACTTAACATTCTACAGTGCAGCACACCAAAATAAATAAATGAGGAAAAGAGAGATGTAGACTCTAATAGTAAATATTAAACAAATATAATATGCAATAAATATTTGGAAAGCTGACCAAAATAGCCTAATCCATCTGTTAATTTGTTGTATTAGTAGCATTAGGTTTGGGGATTTTGGTTTGGGTTTTCCAAAGACATTTTTCTGTATAGCCCTACAACTTGCTCTGTAGAACAGGCCGGCCTCTAGCTCAAGGGGACGTGCCTGCCTCTGCCTCCTCCTGAGTGCTAGGATTAAAGGTGTGCGCCACCACCATCTGGCAACATCTTTACTTTTAATGCTAATTTAATTTTTTAAATTAATTAATTTAAAGGAAATGGGGGATTATTATCTCTAATAGTAGAATATATGAAAGAAGAGCCTTAACATGAAATGGGGACTTGGTATTGGTATGCATCACAAATATGAATGTAATTTTATCTAACAAGATTATTTACCTCCATTAACATGCTGAGGGCTTTTTCCAGTATTGATATCCAAAAATGTTCCTGTTCCCATGGTTAACTTCACATCTCCTGTCTCGAAGCAGCACTCTCCAAACATGGCGGACTGCTGGTCGCCAACCTGCCAAGGTGTCAGACTGTCAGAAGAAACACGCTGTACCCGCTCCTGCTGCATGACGTACAGTCCGTTCCCCGTTCACACAATTCTCAGGATTACACAGTTCACTCGCTTTTTTTTCCATTTCCTTAAGTTGAACATGAACCCCAGAGACAACAGCGGCACAGTCCGAGCGCCCCTCTGGGCCAGCACTGCAGGCGGGTGGCTTGTCTGGCCTCAGGTACCAACCTAGTTCGTGGCTTTTATAAACATGAGCAATTTTAGGAATGTCAGTAGAAAATGGCACTGGGACAATGCGCTTTCTTGTGTCACCCTAGAGGTTTCACCCTCCGTTTGTCAGGACCTGAACTCACAAATTTCTTTTACTAAGAGTGACAGAGGTACAATAAATAAAATTAGAAGTCTTAAATGTGTTTATTGCCTTAGAAGATTATAATTTCATTACTATGGCTACATATAAACGCACATGACGATACTTACTTAACATTCTACAGTGCTCCACACTGAGTTACACTCATAACCTCATTTTTATTCCTTTTAGAGACGGGCTGCCATGTTTACCAGGGTAGCCTAGACCTCCTCCCTCGCCTCAGCCTCCTGAGCAGTTACGACCATTAAGCATACACGCTGTGGAGCACTTACCTTAGCTGTATGTGGCCATGGTCACTAGCACTACATTAAACAAAGACATAAAATGAAGCTACGCTGGCAAGACGTCTCCACAGAGAAACACATCTGCTGCTGGACTGCCACTCTGAGTCTGATCTGTGGGACCTCCAGATGGTAGAAAGAGAGAAGCAATTCCCTGAAGTTGTCCTCTGACCTCCACATGCATGCCATGGTACACACACACACACATACACACACACACACAGAGACATACAGTCATAAATATTTAAAAAGTAAAAAAAAAAAGATTAAACTCATGTAGTAAACCCTTTTGAGGCGAGGCATAGCTGAACACACAACCTCAACATCGGAGATTCTGACAGGACAATCTTAAGTCAGAGGCAAGCCTGGAATAATAAGAGGATCCTGCCTTAAATAACAATGGTGATGATGATGATGAAGATGATGATGATGATACCACCTGGGCACGGAAGCACGTGCACGTTGGGATGAAGGCAGGAGGACTGCTTGGAGATTGGGGCCAGCCTGGCCTACACAGAGATTTAAGGCCAACCTAAGCTACCTAATAAGACCCTGTTATTTATAAGTAAATAAAGTTACTTCCCCCCCTCTCACTCTGACTCCCTGGCTGACGTGGAGAGCCCATCGGGGGACAGGTGTCTAAGCTGTTGTAGGAGAAAAGACATCCTGAGGTTCCCCAGCATGGCCTCCTGGGGGTTTCTAACTTTGTATTTTCTCCTCTGGTCCGAGAGCTAGAGTCCAACAGTAAAAGAAACATTAAAAACAAAACCCAGAGCTGGGCGGTGGTTGTGTATGCCTGTAAATCCAGCACTCTGGGAGGCAGAGGCAGGCGGATTTCTGCGTTCGAGGCCAGCCTGGTCTACAGAGTGAGTTCCAGGACAGCTAGGGTTACACAGAGAAACCCTGTCTCGAAAAAACCAAATCCAAAAAAACCAAAAAAAAAAAAAAAAAAAAAAAAAAACCCCAAAAACAAAACCCAGGAGTTTTGGAGTGGCTCAGAGTTAGAAGCGTTCATTGCTCCTGCCAAGGACCCAGGTTCGATTCCCAGCACCCACACAGCAGTTCATGACCATCTGTAATTCTACTGACTGGGCATCGAATGTGCGCTTCTGGGTTCTGCAGGCACTGCTCACATGTGATGGACATGCATGCAGGCAAAACATCCAAACACATAAAGTAACCATAGATCTAAAAGGATACACACCCGACAGTTATTCTATTTTCACTCCAGCAAGCTAAGGGTTTTATAACATCCAGCTACAACTCTATCCTCTAGTGTCAACTGCCCATTTACTGATTTTCTTTTTCTTCCCCCCCCCCAGGCCGTCCCCCCCACCCCCGACAGAGTTTCTCTGTGTAGCCCTGGCTGTCCTGGAACTCACTTTGTAGACCAGGCTGGCCTTGAACTCAGAAATTCGCCTGCCTCTGCCTCCAGAGTGCTGGGATTACAGGCGTGCGCCACCACTGCCCAGCCTGATTTTCTGATGAAACAGAAACTATTGCTGCCTTTAAAATCAAGCACCTACAGATGTGATCTATTACTTGGAACACAACATCTTTAGAAAATATAACGGTTTCTTTACATAGGAAATGCTTCTCATTATAGACATGACTCTTTTTAACTTGAAAAATAAGAGAGACTAGACAGACCCTGGTAGCAAATGGTCTAACACTAAGAACAACAGTACGGTCTTAAATGTGTAGCTCTGGCTGCCCTGGAACCTGCTGTGTAGACCAGGCGGCCCTCAAACTCACAAAACCTGCCTTCCTGTGCCCCTGAGGGACTGCCGGGAGTGACCTGGGAGCCACCACCCCTGGCTCAGGCATTATTCTACCAAAGACCTTCTGTTTCTCTCAATGCTAATCCCAACTATCCATACACATTTGTTCAGTTTTTACAACCCTCGTATCTTCTACTTACCAAGGCAACAACTGGTATAGGCACGCCAAATATCTCCTCATCCACGGATCCAAAATTATAGCTTCAAATAAGATTGATGAGAGAGTTAATTATAGCTGATACAGTCATCCTGAAATCCAGCAAACTGCTTTTCCCATAACCCATAAAGTTATAGAACGGATGCAGAAACATGTAAAATAAAAAAATCCTGTTCCCAGCAAAGCAAAAAGGATTTGAAGGCAGCCGTGCAGGGGTGCTTCCAGTGCCCATTTACCTTGTGTCCTTCACAGGAGGCAGGATAGAGAGGGGTAGGGAAACCATGGTGGTTAAGAGCCTGCTCCAGCGCATCTGTGCAGGAGAGTATGGGTCAGGGTATGCAAGCAGACCTGCCTCCCACCGCTGCCCACATTTCAAAGCATCACATTGTTTGCAATAGACATATACAAGGGCTGTCAACTACGATCAGGTAAAAAGAACCTAGCCTGCATTACAGAGAAGCTGGTGATTCAAAAAAGAGAAAAGTCTTTACCGCATATGGATCAAAAAATCCAGTTGTACTGGCATTTGAATAATCCGTGGCATAGGAAGAACCTAAATTTACATTAGAAATAACACATTTATTATCAGGAAATATAAATCGCCTAACCTTGGTTTATAATCTAGACCTTTGTCTATCTTCAAATTCATCCTAAAATGGATGTTTGCAACATTCAAGTTTCCAGGAAAATACCCATCAGATCTTTATAAACCTTTGGGGTGTTTTATTTTGATTGGAATTTTATTTATGGTTTTTCAAAATTACAATTATGTGTTTGTGCGCACATGTGTATTATTGTGTGCATGTGTATTTTCACAGCACACATGCGCAGATGAGAGGACCACTTCTAGAATTTGTGCTCTTTCCACCTCATGGGTCCCAGGGATCAGATCTGGTCCTTAGGCTTAGCAGTTGGTGCCTTCCTCCACCTGCTGAGCCTTCTCACCCTGCCCCTTACACACACACACACACACACACACACACACACACACACACACACACCTGCATGGAGGCCAGAGGACAAATTTCAACAGCCAGCTCTCACTGCAATGTGGGTTCTAGGGGCTAAGCTCAGGGCAGCAGACACTGTGATAGGTTAAGCCATCTTACTAGTCCCTGAACGTTACAATTTTACAGATATAACCTTAGATCCTGAGTTTTAAAGGAAGAGGTATCGAGATGCTAGGTGATACCCACCCCAACACACACACACACACACACACACACACACACCCTGAAGTATATCCAAGCACAGTGTTATCACTATTTTATTTTTTTCAAATCTTAAAGTTAGATTCATTCACTTCATTTTATGTGTATTAGTGTTTGACCTGAATGTATTGGTGCCTTTGGGAGTCAGAAGAGGACACTGGATTCCCTGGAACTGGAGTTAGACATGGTTGTGAACTAACATGAGGGTCTTTGGCAGTTAACAGCTGATCCACCTCTCCATTCCCCCCCCCCCCAAGTTAGCACACACAGTGCATTTCATACGTCCCTGCACTTTGCTCTGAATCGTCTCTCCCCTGTCCTCTTATCCATCTAACCTTCCCTCCTTCCTGCAGACAGACTGCATTTGACTTGATGGGGCATATATTCCATCACCCTGTCCCCATGCCCTAAAGTCTCTAAAGTCTCTCATGATCCTCTGGCTTAATGACCCAGACTCAGCAGCAACAGACAAACAGACAGACAGACTGACTGACTGACTCAAACACAGGTTCTGCAAATGAGAGACAATGTGGTATCTTTTCTGGGTTGTCTCACGTCACGTGCTTTCCAGTTCCACTCACGTTCCTGCAAATGTCTTGACTCTGTTCATTGTTTTTAAAGATGAATAGAACTGCATTTTGGGAATGCGCCACATTTCCTCATTACTGATTTGTGCGGTGGTGAACTTCTAGGCTGGTTTTTTTTCTTGGCTGTGTGTACAGTACAGCAGTAAACATGGATGCGTAGGTATCTCTGTGGCATGCTTACAGTCCCCAGGTTGTATAGCAGAGTGGGAGAGCCAGGTCACACGGGCATTCTCCTTTTACTTGTTGAGAAGCCTCCATACTGATTTCCATCATGGCTGCACAAGTGTCCGTTCTTGGCAACAGCGGTGAGTTGGGCCCCTCTCCCTACACCACCCCTAGCATCTGCGGCCGTTTGTCTTCTCTTTGTTTCTGTTTTTTTGTTGTGCTTTGAAGCCAGGTCTCTCTCTGTTGCCCTGGCTATCCTGGAACTTGCTATGTGGACAAGGCTAGCCTGGAGTTCACAAAGATTCACCTGCATCTGCCTCCAAAATACAGGGATTAAAAGTCTGAGCCACCATACCTGGCTTCCTTTATCTTCTTGAGGACAGCCACTCTGATCTGGGTGAGATGGGATTCAAAGTAGTTTCGATTTATATTTCCCTCAGAATTAACATACTGAACACTTTAAAAAGTAATTATTAGCCATTTTTAGGATGACGTGGGGGTGGTTGTGTTAGATCATTTGCCCTTCTCTGTAGGTTGTTTCTTCACTTAAGCAACTGATCCCTTTGCTGTGCAGAAGTTTTTAATCTCAAGCAATCCTATCCACCAATTATTGAGATGATTCCTGTGCTAAAAGGGCACTTTCTGGAACGTCTCTGCCAATAACATAACCTGATGCATTTTGCCTATGCTATTTTTTAGAAGTTTTAGTTTCACCTTATGATAAGATCCATTTAAAAAAATATTTCTTTTTATCTGTATGTTCTGTGCACATGTATGTAGGTGCACATGTATGTAGGTGCCCATAAAGGTCAGACGAGGGTGTGGGATCCCTGGAGCTGGATTTTCAGACTGTGTGAGCCACCTGATAGGTACTGAGAACCAAACACAGCTACTTTGGAAAAGCAAGAGCAAGTATTCGTAACCTTCCAGCCATCGCTCCAGACCCAAACAATCCGTTTTGGTTTTGGAGACAGGGTTTCTCTATATAGTCCTGGCTGTCCTAGAGCTTGCTGTGTAAGCCCCCCTGCCCCTGCCTTCCAACTAAAGGCACTCTTTATTTTGCTTGGTGACAACATCTCACTGTGGAACACTAGCTGAGATAGAACTCGCTCTGTAGACTAGGCTGGTGTTGAACTCACAGAGATCCACCTGCCTCTGCTTCAGAAGTGCAGGGACTTCAGGAATGCAGCCCCAACTCCAGCTAGGACTGTTTGTTGTTTTCTAGTCCCGAGAAGAATGTCACTGTAGGCTGAAATGGCTTGTATAAGTGCCTGCCACCACACCTCACAACCTGTGTCCCCAACCCCATCCCGCGTGGTAGGAGAGGGAATGACTCCAGCAGCTTGTCCTTTGACTGCCATGGGCACTGGCGACAATACTCCTGGTCATTTTTCTAGATGGTCACACTCTTGTTCTCTTCTTCCTGCCCTATTAGTATTAAGGCCTTGCTGGTTTACTGTTCCATGGTAGTTCCTAATTCTCCGCTGTTGAGCAATTCTGCTCACAAAATGTATCTTTCCCGTATTCTTACGATTGAGACTTTCTTCCTCTTCTGCATACAGTATTCCTTGATGCATCTTCTGCATTGCGGGCTTGAGAGTCCAGAACTGCCTGTGTCTGGCTGCGTCTGGCTGGCCTTGAAAAGACTTTGTTTCTCTGTCAACTGTAAAAGACATCTTTGGTGGGCAGCTTGCTCTGGTTGGCAATCATTCCTTCCAGGGTTTGGAAGCACGGTTCCATGCTGGTTGTTGGCAGAGGACTGATGTCTTTCCGATGTTTCTGCTTTTATACATGTACATGGCATGTTCTCCTAACAGCCTTCAGGGTCGCTTTTTGCCTTGGCATTCTGACTGTCATCAAAGGTTCCTCTGTGGTAATATCTACTTGAGATTCTAAATGCTCCTTCTATTGGATATCCATCTCTTTTTGTCTTGGGAAACTCTGCTATAATGTCACTGATCAATCACACTCTTTGGTATTTGTCTTTTCTATCGCTTGGATGCTTATATGATGTTATAACACATTATAATTCATAGATATGTTAGCGTCTTTCAGACGCTGTGGTCACGTCTGTTCGTTTTCTCCCTTCTTGGTGTCTGAAGGTAATAGTTCATGGGTGTGGCCCTCCATCCCTTCTATTTCTCCTTTGAGTAGGTCAACTGTATTGGTGAAATTCTCCACTGTGTTTTTCATTTGATTCACTGTGTTTTCCATTTCCAGTGTTTCTGCTTGTTGTTCAGAACATCAATCTTCGTGCTGCACTCCCCCCCATCCGGTCATCAGATGGCCGACGTTTTCTTTTACAACATTGGCATTCCCTTCCAACCTTGAGTTATTAATCTGCCTGTTTGTTTTCCCCTTAGTGTCACCCATGAATTTTTAACCAATCAACCTGAAATCTTCGCTGCACACTTTACCCACGTGACTCCTCAAGTGTCCTGTCGATCATTGAGACATTTTGGTCTTCTGAAGGAGTCACCCTGCTTCAGAATGGCGCTCCTGTCCCTGTGCTGGTTTGCCTGGCCCTTCAGTTCTATCTGGGGATTTTCTTAAGCAGCCAGCTGTTGAAGGCCCAGTCCCTAGGATGACACAATGCCAGAGGAAATGGCCGCTGCTCCCCTACCCCACGGGGAGCTGTGGGGCCCGAGCTCTGCTCAGCCTCTGCCCACCCCATGCATGTCTCCACCCGCTTCTGAGTTTCCTCTAGTTTCCTTTGTAGATTTCTGAAGCTCTTCCTCTTTTTGGAATAAAGTCTGTCTCTTCTTATTCTGACTCTTTCACTGTCACACATGGGGTACTGTTTCTAGCCCCCCATTTTACCAGGAAGTCTACTTTAGCATTCTTTGAAAGTAAGACTGTTCCCCAGGTCTTGGTTTCATCAACATTTTTAAACCATCTTCCTCTCCTCCCACCCCCAGAATGAAAATATACCTGGCTCTATTGCAGCGTGTGGTTACCAGTGTAGCAAAGAGCAGAGTGTTTAGAATGTGGAAAGAAAGAAAAACGCTAGTGGAAGTAACTACGACTCTTTCTTATACAATACTGAGCCCCCGAGGTCTTACTCAGATTAACTGGAAGGTCTGTGAGGTCGCCTTTACCTTTTGTGAGCTTATATAACAGCCAGGTATCAATTGTCCCAAAGCAACAATTGTCTTCTTCAACTGCCTTTTTCACCTTAAAAATAGAAGAACGGTTAGTCAACTACAACTGACTATGATATCAGGCGAACGCGCACATGTGCATACACACACACAAACACACACAAATACAGATATACTGTAATCTCAATACTGACAAATATACCTAGAAAGACCATTTGTAGAATATATTCCAAAAGATCTTAATTATTAGTGAATGGGAATTAGGAAGGAGTGCTACCTATTGTCTCTGTGCTTCACTGAAAACTTTAGTTTAAAAACTACTTTTTTAGTTTAAAAAAGCAAAGCATATATATATATGTATATATATATATTGATTTAAATATGTAAATACATCATACAACTTAAAGAAGTAATATCATACTATGGCTTAAGAGTTAAATCCAAGGACTGCCTACTTTTAAAAACTGTTATGCCCCCTTACCTAGTCAAAATATACAGAGAACAATGGGCTGACAGGTGTACAACTCCATTTGATACACTTACAACAGAACCCTGACTGGGGGTGTGCTACCCCATCTGACACACTTGCAATACAACCCCTACCTGTGTTGTGGAAGAGGGGATGGGGACCCTTAGGGGGTCAGAGGACTAAGACATCTATTGCAGAGTAGTGTCTTCTATCTATGGCAGGGTAGCTGCACCCATGAACCCACAACAACACGGAGGCCAGAAGATCAGCATATATATCTGCACCATTATATGCCAACATGGATGGGGGAAATCTCGCAATGCCGCATGCCAGTTGAAGAGCTATAGGTGCTGGCTGTTGAGAGTAGAATCTGTATTCTCCGAGCATGAGTCCCTAATAGGTTATCCAATCCCTAGTGGTGAGCCTTAAATGTAAATATAAATATATGTGTATATCTGTGTATGTATATATGTGTATATGTGTGATTTAGCATGTTACATTTATATACATATATATGTATCTATTTATTAATAATAATTAAAGAATAGGCAATGAATTTGAAAGGGAGTGAAAAAGAAAAGAGAGTAGTCAGAGGGTGGAGAGGGAGGGGTAGAAATAATTTAAATATAATACTCATGTCTGAAATTCTTACAAAAACAGTTTTTAACCTTAAAAACTGTGGAAGGGAAAAGGAGAGAGAAATGATTCAGTGGTCAAAAGAACTTCCTGGGGGCTGGAGAGATGACTCAGTGGTTAAGAGCACTGACTACAGCCCGGCGGTGGTGGCGCACACCTGTAATCCCAGCACTCTAGGAGGCAGAGGCAGGCAGATTTCTGAGTTCGAGGCCAGCCTGGTCTACAGAGTGAGTTCCAGGACAGCCAGGGCTATACAGAGAAACCCTGTCTCGAAAAAAACCAAAAAAAAAAAAAAAAAAAAAAAAAAAAGAGCACTGACTACGCTATCAGAGGTCCGGAGTTCAAATCCCAGCAAGCACATGGTGGCTCACAACCAGCTGTAACGGGATCCAATGCACTCTTCTGATGTGTCTAAGACAGCTATAGTGCACTCACATGTATAAAATAAATAAATCTTTAAAAAAAAAAAACCTTCTTGGAACAGCTGTATCAGGCACTCACAACCACCTGTAACTCCTGTGGGATCCAATGTGCTTTTCTGGCCTCCACAGGCACCCACACGTGGCTACACACACACACACACACACACACACACACACACACACACTCATACATGGATACACACAGACACACACACAGAGAAATACACAGACACACACATACACACAGACATACATAGACACACACAGACACACACACAGAGAAATACACAGACACACTCATACATGGACACAGAGTCTCACACACACACACACACACACACACACACACACACACACACAGCTGGGTGGGCAGTGGAAAAGCTCCCAGTACAAAAGGTTTCCAAGCATCAGTTCCAAAGGACTTAGGCTGTGCGAGCTCGGGTACTAACTAGGTTCTCAGGAAAGCAACAGGAAGAAGACTAATCCTGTCAGCTTGTGTTTGCGTCATCATTTTGCTAAGACAGTTTTTTAAGAAGCCGTCACCTTCTTCCCCTCTCCTGATGATTGCAGCACACAGGGGATGTGCAACTTCCAGGTAATGTGGAGAGCTTTACAGATCCTCTACATATAAACACTGCATGGTTGCCCGATTGTAAGCAGGTGGGGACCCAAACCGGAGTATTAGTCCTTTGATCACAATGTTAATTACCGTCCTGCTCCCCCACTCCCTTCTGTGTGTGGCTGGTGACTGAGCCCAGGGCTTGCTCAAGCTAAGCAAACACTTAACAATCTGAGTTAAATCCATCTCCAGCTCTACTCTATTTTTAAAGATCTAATTTTGTTTTATGTTGACGGATGCTTACTTGCTCGACTATGTGTATGTGCACCACACTTAAATGTGCCTGGTATCTATCTGTGGAGGCCGGAAGAGAGTATTGTATTGCTAGGATCAGCTATTACAGATGGCTGTATGATACTGCAGTGGTGTGTGGTGTGTGGTGTGTGGTGTGGGTGATGGGAACTGAACCCAGGTCCTCTGCAGGAGCAGGAAGTCCATCTGATCACTGAGCTAGCTCTCAGGTCCCTCTACGTTTTTTAATGGCGAAAAATGTAAATGCAGCTTCAAAAAATGGCAGTCTCACAGACAATGAGTTTTACCTAAGTTACAGTCGTTATTATTTGAAAACGTTACCCTAATAGTCTAACAGTTAATAGTTGGTTGAAAAAACCAAATAAAAAAACAAAAGAAAAAAGAAAAAAGAAAAAAAGAAAAGAGCACTGACCACGCTACCAGAGGTCCGGAGTTCAAATCCCAGCAACCACATGGTGGCTCACAACCGTCTGTAATGGGATCCAATGCACTCTTCTGATGTATCTAAAGACAGCTATACTGCACTCACATATATAAAATAAATAAATCTTAAAAAAAAAAAACCTTTCTGAAACAGCTGTATCAGGCACTTCTAAGGTAGTCACTCACAACCACCTGTGACTCCTGTGGGAATCCTGTGATAGTTTTAATAGTCTACTTAATACAATCCAGAATTATCTGTGGGGGAAATGTCTTGCTTATGTTGACTGATGTAGGAAGACTGAACCTTAAAGAGGGCTCTGCCGTTCCCTGGCTTTGGGTCCATCTACAAACACAGAGAAAAGTGCCAGGCATGGTGGTGCACACCTTCAATCCCAGTGCCTGAGGTGGAGGCAGGAGGATTTCTGTGATTTCTACAACAGCCTGGTGTTTATACAGAATCCCAAGACAGCCAAGGTTACATAGAGAAACCCTGTCTCAATAAATAAATGAATGAATGAACAAATGATTAAATGAATGAATAAATAAATATCAAATCAAAGCTAGAGAGAAATCGGGCTAAGACCTGGCAAGCATCACAGATCCCCTGTTCTGTCCCTCACTAAGGATGCCGTGTGGCCAGCTCTCTCAAGCCCCTGCCACTGTGACTTCTCTGCTTCGGTGGACTGGAACCTGGAATTGTAGCTGCAATAAACCCTTCAGTTGTATTTGTCATCTCAGCAGCTGACCAGAACTCAGACAGTTGCCATGCCAATCCTCACAGTCTCTATAAACTCAAGATTGTGGGTTTAAAACTAGGGAAGGATTTGTATCATGATATTGAAAAAAAAAAACCTCATATATTTTTATGACCAAAACTATATAAAATTCAAATATTAGAATCCATAATTAGGTTTGAGCAGACTCCAGCTAGGATTATTTGTTCAAGTTCTACCAGCTGAACAGCTGTGGCACAGATAACATAGTCTGAAGAGGACCGAGCAGCTACCCCAAAGAGCACCAACACCAGACCAAAGCATGTGGTGTGTGTGTGTGTGTGTGTGTATGTGTGTGTGTGTGATCAGTCTCTTTAAATCTGATCATACAAAAGTTGGAATTCTGGATAGACAAAAAATAATGAGTCCCTGACACATGGTTTACCCCATCTGTTCTCATCTCCTCACCCTGTCCCTCCGCCCATCTCCACCTCATCCTGTGGTGCACTGTAGGTAGCTCCCATGTGGCTATTATCTCAGTCACCGCATCTCTCCCAGACCTCCACACACTCTTAGACTTCCACACTTACTATTTATATTTACTATGTGTGGCATACACGTTTGTACACATGCAGTCAGTCTCCAGCACATGTGTACACAGAGGCTAGTAGTTGGCACCAAGTATTTATCTATCTATCCATATATCTACCTATCTCTTCTTTCCTTCCTTTCTCAAGATAGGGCTTCTCTGAGTAACAGCCTTGGCTATCTTGGAACTCCCTTTGTAGACCAGGCTGGCCTTGAACTCACAGAGATCTGATTGCCTCTACCTCCCAAATGCTGGGACTAAAGGTATACACTATCACACTGGCTTACAGTAATATCTTATTTAGCATTCTTTTTTTTGGGGGGGGGGGGTTTGGAGACAGGATTTCTCTGTGTAGCCCTGGCTGTCCTGGAACTCACTCTGTAGACCAGGCTGGCCTCGAACTCAGAAATCCACCTGCCTCTGCCTCCAAGAGTGCTGGGATTACAGGCGTGCGCCACCACTGCCTGGCTCTTATTTAGCATTCTTAAGTTAATTTTTTTTTTAATTCTAAAATGTGTTCAACATACAATTTGAAAGAAAAACTGGACTGCTTCATGAATTTGCATGTGGACTTTATGCCAGGGGCTCACTGATGTCCTCAGACTGTTCCCGCGTTAGTAAGTGTGCCACCAGAGTGAGCACAGCACACAGCTGGAGGTGGAGGTGGGAGGAGCAGGTACTCAGTTCTGATCCATCAGGGTTGTTATCACAGGACAGATAGCTGCCCTGACAACTAACCAGAAGCACGGGTAAGACCTATCCCTAGAGCAGCTTCTTAGGAGTCTCATCCTGCAGTGGGAGCCAGGGAGGATGACAGAGCAACTGATTAGCTGTAGGCAAGAGCCAGGGAGGATGACAGAGCAACCGATTAGCTGCTGGAACATGTGCCAGGACTGTTTTGGGTTAAGAACACTCAGGCTCAGCCGGGTGGTAGTGGCACACGCCTGTAATCCCAGCACTCTGGGAGGCAGAGGCAGGCGGATTTCTGAGTTCTAGGCCAGCCTGGTCTCCAGAGTGAGTTCCAGGACAACCAGGGCTACACAGAGAAACCCTGTCTCGAAAAATACCAAAAAACCACACACACACACACACAAAGAACACTCAGGCTCCAGATCTTGGAGGTTTGGCTGTTGGCAGGGGACTGAAGGAATCGATCCCCGTGCAGCAAGCCCAGGTTATGCCGTGCTCCCTAAAATGGGCCTGCAATCAAAGAGAAGCGCCCGCTCTGCAGAGCCTGATCACCCTTGCTTTCACCTGACTGAGCCTAACTCCCGTTCAGCCCCCTGCAGCATGCCTGACTCACCCAAGAGGTTGAGTACCTGTCTAGCACACGCCCTCACTAAAAGACTGATAGGTGAAGGCAGCGCTGCGCAATACTTCCCCTGTAAGAATGTCATCTCATCGTTAGAGCTCCCGGATGTGGCCCAGGTTAGCCTCAAACTTACTGTCAATCCCCTTTGTATTATGAGATAATACAAAGACTTTAAACACAGGAGCCAATGGAGGACTCTGTCTTCGACCCCAGGAGTGCTGGGTGCTTCCCTAAAAGGCTGGATTACTGTTCTTAGTCTTTAAATTTTTCTTCCCCACAGTCATGATCCCCTCTCTACACACTCAATCTCTTACCTCAGCCAGGTTTTGTAAAATCCAGATCAATCTTAAGGTGACATGCTGGGTGGTGAAATTGAAGCGACTGACGGACAACATTACTTTATTTCTACTGAAGAAATGAAGCAGTCGGGTGGCCCCATGCAGTAGCTGTTTTAAAAACAAAAGAGATCTTTAAGAAAATACATTTAATGGTACTTGGGTTTTCTTTCTCCACCCTCACCCCTTTTAAAGACAGGGTATTATTGAGTAGTCCTGGTTGGCCTTGAACTCACAGAGGTCCACCTGTTTCTGCCTCCCCCACACTGGGATTAATATTGTGTGTCACCATGTCCAACTTAATTAGTTAATTAGTTTTTTTTTTTTTTTTTTTTTTTTGGTTTTTCAAGACAGGGTTTTCTCTGTGTAGCCTTGGCTGTCCTGGAACTCACTCTGCAGACCAGGCTGGCCTCGAACTCAGAAATCCGCCTGCCTCTGCCTCCCAAGTGCCGGGATTAAAGGCGTGCACTACCACCATGGCCCAGCAACTAGTTTCTTATTGAACAAAACAGAGGTTAGAGAGGCGTCTCAGGGACTGAGAGCACTGGCCACTCTTGCAGAAGACCTGGGTTCAGTCCCAGCACCCACGTGGTGGCTCACAACCTTCCATAACTCCAGCTCTGGGGGATCCAACACCTTCTTCTGATATCTGTGGGTACTGCGCACACATGTGGTACACATGTATACATGCAGACAAGATACACATAGGTAAAATAAAAACAAATGCATCTTTAAAACATTTTTTTTAAACACGACATGAAGTCAAGTATAGTGGTACATACAGGTCAACCTCAGCACTTAGGACCACAAGCTCAAAGTCAGCCTGGGCTCCATTTCAAAGAGCTCTAGGTCGGAGGCTATCATGGAGACCCTGCATGAAAGCAAACAAACAGGAAATGGCTCAGACAGGAAAGTGCTTGTGCACACAAGAGAACTGAAGTTCCGATCCCTGGAACCAACAAATGTCACCTGGATGTGAAGATTACCAGACACACCCCTCGCACCCGTTCAGAACACTACAGTAGCTGAGAAGGCAGTTAATTACAAGGCCTTAGAAGTCACCATCTGATCAGTGCTGGCACAGGCGTTTAATCCCAGCACTCAGGAGACAGAGGCAGAGAGATCTCTGAGCTTGAGGCCAGCCTGGTCTATAGAGCGAGCTCCAGGACAGCCAGGGCTACACAGAGAAACCCTGTCTCAAAAAACAAAACAAAACAAACATAAGAAGTCAACATCAGCTACACTGAGAACACTGAGCACCAGTACCAACAACACTGAGCACCAGTACCAACAGGCCTCGCTCTGAGGAACTTCACCTTTTCCCTCAGTAACAGCACACTTGGCAGTGTGGGGACGTGTCTGATTGACTCTCTTAGTCTTAATGTCCTAAAACATAAAAGGTAGGGGACTCTACAATTAAATCTAAAGTTGAGACACCATTAGATTAAAACACCATTCGATTAAAAAAAATTACCTTCATTATGAGAGAATTATTCCAGGACTTTACAAGTTCAGCTGCCCTTAGATCTTGCCAACTAATGAAGTTGTGAAAATGATGGCCTGTTTTCCTAAGAAAGATGGAAATAGAAAAGCATAAATCATACACGACATCAAAGGCCAGCCAGAGAGGGCTAGAGGTATTGATTAGGAGGACACTTAGAATGTGTGAGGTCCAGGCTCAATCCTAGCACAGGAGGAAAAATATCTGCCAAAAGACAAAACAAATAAAAAAGACACACACCAAAATTTCAAACTATAATCATTAAATGGAACTTTCTCTCTTGTTCTCTTTGGTTCTCATAAATCGAACACCGCACATAACAATTATGGAACATTAGCTGGGCCATGGCTTATTCAGCAGTTGAGAGGCTGATGCAGGAGGACTGCCCTGAGTTTAAGGCCAGCCTGGAACAGAGGGTGAGACCGCTACCTTCCCCCGCCAAAAAAACCCTAGAAATATAAGATCAGATTTTGAACAGACTATCCAAGATGACTGTCCTTTTGAAACAATGTAACACGTATACATGCGATAACAAAATCACAGATGTTTTAAAAAGCTAATGGGCCTGGCCTGGTAGCACATGCTTTAATCCCAGCATTACGGAAGCAGAGACAGTTGAATTTCCCTGAGTTTCAGCCCAGCCTGGTCTACACAGTGAACTCCAGGTCATCTAGGGACACATAGTAAGATTCTGTCTCAAAAGACAATAAATAAATAAATAAATAAATAAATAAATCCCTCTTCACAATCAGCCGGACACAATCATATACAAACTTCTGACCCCCGGCAGCCCTACCGTGTCCTCCACCTCTCCACATCTCGAAACTTTAGAACTAGCTCTCTATTCCAATTACCAAGATGTATCCAATCAGGAAAAGCCCAGGGCCAGGGGGAAGGCTCAGCAGGTGGCACATGCCTGTGATCTCAGCATTTAGAAGCTTAAGGCAGGAAGTTTGCCATGAGTGCAACAGTAGCCGGTCTACCTGGGGGAGAGTGAGACCTTATCCCTAATTAACTAATCAGTTACTCAATCTCCCAGCAGAGGTGGCGAAGTCAAGTAGGAACACTGAAGAGGCAAGAAGATTAGTCCATGCCTCACCTGGCTACACCTTTCTCATCAAAAGAACAAGACAAAGCAAAAAAAAAAAAAATCCATCAAACCCTGGGCCAATACTACAGTAACAGCGCAAACCTAAGAAATGAAGAGGGAGGCCGGGAAGTGGTGGAGCACGCCTGTAATCCCAGCGCTTGGGAGGCAGAGGCAGGCGGATTTCTGAGACCAGCCTGGTCTACAGAGTGAGTTCCAGGTCAGCCAGAAACCCTGTGTGTGTGTGTGTGTGTGTGTGTGTGTGTGTGTGTGAGCTCTGCTTGGCTAGGAACAGGGTGGTTTACACATCCTGCAATGGAGACTATAAGTCCCCCAGGGCGGGTGTGCTGTCAGCTTTGTATTCAGTCAGAAACCCTGTGTGTGTGTGTGTGTGTGTGTGTGTGTGTGTGAGCTCTGCTTGGCTAGGAACAGGGTGGTTTACACATCCTGCAATGGAGACCATAAGTCCCCCAGGGCGGGTGTGCTGTCAGCTTTGTATTCAGTTCCTAAAGCAGCAGGGAAAGCCGGTGCTGTGAAGCGCAAGGGTTACTGACTCCCTCCCGGCTTATGACTCACAGTTACATGGCTAATTGGCACACGCCCTGATCTGGAGCTGGCTGGCAAAATCTCCCCGAGAGACTCAGCGACTGAAGAAACAAAACAAGTGGTGATTTTTCAAAAGCAGCAGAATGGAGGAGAGACCATGAATAATCATTGCAGAAAGCAAGCTAAGTGCGTTGTGGACGAAACTTGGAGAGAAAAGAAGGTTTAGCTCAAAAGAATAGGAAAAAAACATGAAGGACTGAAAACCGTCTTCCTGGCTTTGAGGGGGCCTGCGAGGAACTCAAGGAGAAAACACGAGAGTTCAAAGTTTTAAAGTTCTTGATATTACTGTGAGGAAAAATCAGTTTCTATGGCTGTGAAGACAGGGCTGCACCATGGTCAGAAAAAGCAAAACCCAACAACATACTGGGGCCCACACCTGCAATCTAAAAGTCCAGGAGGCTGAAGCAAGAGGATTACCTCAACTCTGAGGGCAGTCTGGGCTAGTTAATGAACGTTTATCTCATACAAAGCTACCCCGCCAGTGGGTACAAAGGCACAAAGATCACTGGTCTTACTGGTCACACGGTCTAGCCCACTGGCCAGCTCCAGGTTCAGTGAAAAACTCTGACTCAAAACTAGGGTAGGCCAACAGAAGATACCCACTCTTGACATCTGGCCTCTATACATGCGTGCTCACATACGATCTTGCTCAAGTGTGTGTGAGACTGCGCGCGCGCGCGCACTCTCTCACACACACACACACACACACACACACACAAGATGTGGGGTGCTGACTATACTAGAACAATCCATGACTAGTGCACAGGCTCTGCTCTGTCTCTCAGTGGAACCTGCTCGCTCTGCGCCATCCATCCGCCCTGATGCTGTCTTCGACATTCGTGGGGACTAGGTGGCTCTTGCCACCCCGACGCAGCACAGTGGCTCACTAGCCCAGGGAACAGAAGACTCTTTTATCTCACCATCAAACAAGGACAGGGCTGTACGCATTTCTGCAAAACTTGTCTACATTTTAGGTTCTGCTGCCAAAAAGGTTTTCCAAAATCCATAAAATATAAACATCTCAAGACAGAAAAAAAAAAAAAAGATAGTCAAGAAAACAAACTCACACTAAATTGTTCTACTGCTACACCAGGCCTGAACTGTCTCGGAACCTGACCTGCTTTTCCTAAAATTCCCACTGTCACATTAAAAAACTGTTGTCCAATACTTGTCCTCCCTGCTGTGGATGACACAAAAGCTAACTAGGGGACCAATGACCTCCGACTCGGACCAATATGGACGTCTCCAGCAAGTCCCTCCCCTGGGAACTCTCTCCAGCTTCCAGCTTCCAAACAGACTTCTCACATCAGCCTTGGTACCACTTTGCCAGCCTGCCTCCTGCCCTGAATCTCTTTAAAGCGGGGAGGGAGGAAAACTCAGTGTGAAGCTGTGGCCTGCTTCTCTCTCCTCCACAGACTCGACCAGAGAACATGGCTGCTTCTGGAGGCTTCTGCCAGGGACTCTCAAGTGAGGACCACTCTACAAGGTCTGGAGACATTCGGGCTCGTCCTGAGAGGTGGAACATCTACAACACGCAAAACACGCAAAACACGCAAAACACGCACCGTCCAGCCAAGGGCAAGGTGCCACTGGCTGGAGGCGCAGCTCACTTGGATTTATTTAGTATTATGGGTTTTTAAAATTTGTTTTTGAGAAAAATTTTCACTGTATAACCCAGGCTAGCCATGAACTGAACTGGTAGCAATCTTCCTGTTGTGAACATAAAAAGAGAAAGCGGTTAAGAGAATATGTTCTATGGCAGTGTGGGGGAATGGGGTGCCTCAGCGGGCCCATGCCGAGGCATCCCTCCCCACCCCCCCTCCCTTCTCCCTGAGGGACCTGACACACACCGCGCTGGCTGGCATAGTATAGAATAGTTTATTCAGGGCATGGGGATGGGAGTTAAGGGGCTAGTAGAGGCAGAGAAAGGCAGAAAGTAGAGAAGTAGAGGCCGGCCACGACCACATGGAGAGGGGGGAGGGGAGGAGAGCCCAAGAGGCAGCAAGAGAGAGGCTGAGAGTGAGAGAATAAGAGAGGGCAAGAGAGGGCTGGAGAGGTGGCTCAGCGGTTAAGAGCACTGACTGCCCTTTGGAAGGTCCTGAGTTCAAATCCCATCAACAACATGGTGGCTCACAACCATCTGTAATGAGATCTGATGCCCTCTTCTGGTGTGTCTGAAGACAGCCAGTGTACTTATATATAATAAATAAGTAAGTAAATCTTTAAAAAAAAGAGAGAGAGAGGGAGAGAGAGGTAAGAGAGAGAGGAGGGGCTGAGCAGCCCTCTTGATTGTAGGCCAGGGAGGTGGGGTGGAGCTTAGACAGAATCCTAACATTTCCTGCCTCAGCCTGAGTGCTGGGGTTACAGGTGTGAACCGCCCAGCCTGGTCACACTTCTGGTCACACTTCTTCCTCCTGCCTAATACAGAATGCAAAACCAGATCTTTGGGAATTTGCCCTGATTCTATTTGTAGGCTTAAGTCTTCTTGTTACCCAGTCACCTGACTGCCC
This sequence comes from Apodemus sylvaticus, assembly GCF_947179515.1. Taxonomy (NCBI): domain Eukaryota; kingdom Metazoa; phylum Chordata; class Mammalia; order Rodentia; family Muridae; genus Apodemus; species Apodemus sylvaticus. The sequence goes on from NC_067478.1 coordinate 27,764,413, forward strand.
AAGCTCAAGATGTCCTACAGAGTCTAGAGCTTTGACTGAAAAACCATTGTATGGTTTTGTTTGTTTTTATTTAATACCTGTCTCTACGAAGCCTAGGCAATGCTCCAGGCTCAGATTCTGAGACATGGGACAGCGGGCACATGCTGCCACAATTTAAAAAGTTAAAGCTCCTTTTTAACTTTAAAAGTAAGGGGGGAAAAAACCTCCACATGTTGAAGGCAAGATGGGAGTAGTTAAAAACAATAGACTTCACAGTTAAAAACAAAGACAAACAGGAAAGAAAAAAAACAGAAAACAAAAGGACTTGGGGCTCGGGAGCTGCTGAATGGAAGAACCCCGGCCTAGTCCCTTGAGGTTGGGAGGGGGCCCGGGGGACAGGGACGGGGACGGGGACAGGGACGGGGACGGGGTAGGCAGTACAAAGAAATAACCAAGGATAGTCTGGAACCCTGGCTCTAGCCCGAGCGACCTTAAGCAACTTACCAATTTTTCTTTTCCAAATGCTCGATTTATGTACCATGTGTACGGATTCTGCCTACATGGTGTGCTCATACACCAGGAGAGGGCGTCAGATCTCAGGGTAGATGGCTGTGAGCCACCATGTGGTTGCTGGGAATTGAACTCAGAACTTCTGGACAAGCAGCCAGTGCTCTTTGCCTCTGAGCCATCGCTCCAGTCCCCCGTTCATTTCTGAGCTTCCGTTCCCTCCCGGGTTTGCCTGTTCTCCAGATAATGAAAGTTGGGAGGGCAACGGTGGCCATGACAGTGCTGCGACTGTCTACAGCATGCACCTTAGACGCTGCAAAGATACACACTGATACAGCAAGCCCGGGAACATAAATCCTGCTCTAGCGCTGTGTTCTGACACCTTAGAACTCCTGGCTTTTTAAGTCTAAGGCATGTTTCTGAGACCTTAGCGTTCCCATAAGACAAGAACAGGGAACTTTTAAGAAAACAGCCATCTCATTGTTATTTCAAGTTTTCTTTTGAAATGGGAACTCACTGTGGTGCCCAGGCTGCTCTCAGACTCTGCTCAAGCAATCCTCCTGCCTCAGCTTCCCAAGTGCTGGAACTATAGCTGTATACCACTCTACTGTCTTCCTTACTGTTTTTGTTTGTTTGGTTGGTTTGGTTTTTTGGATTTTTTTTTTTTTTCGAGACAGGGTTTCTCTGTGTAGCCCTGGCTGTCCTGGAACTCACTCTGTAGACCAGGCTAGCCTCAAACTCAGAAATCCGCCTGCCTCTGCCTCCCAGAGTGCTGGGATTACAGGAGTGTGCCACCACTGCCCAGGTGTTTGTTTGTTTGTTTGTTTTTTGGTTTTTTGAGACAGGGTTTCTCTGTGTAGTCCTGGCTGTCCTGGAATTCACTCTGTAGACCAGGCTGGCCTCGAACTCAGAAATCCACCTGCTTCTGCCTCCCAAGTGCTGGGATTACAGGTGTGCACCACCACACCCGGCTTGTTTGTTTGTTTTTAAGGATAAATCTCTCCGGTTAGAGAGACAACTCAGTGGTTAAGAGCACTGGCTGCTCTTCCAGAGACCCTGAGTTCAATTCCCAGCAACCACATGGTGGCTCACAACCATCTGTAATGGGATCTGATGCCCTTTTCCGATGTGTCTGAAGACAGCTCCAATGAACTCATTTATATACACATTTATATGTGTGTGTGTGTGTGTGTGTGTTTTTAAGAATAAATCTCTCCCTGAATGTTACATATTTGGCTATTTTTTTCTTTAAGGATTTATTTATCATGTATACAGTGTTCTGGCTGCATGTATGCCAGAAGCCCAGAAGAGGGTGCCAGATCTCATTTTGGATGGGTATGTGTATGAACCACTGTATGGTTGCTGGGAATTGAACTCAGGACCTCTGGAAGAGCAGACCTCTGAGCCATTTTTCCAGCCCTATTGTGTGGTTTTAATTTCATTATGCAAACCACTGAAGCCCAGCTTCTTTCTCATTATGTTAAGCAAGCCAAGCACAGATGATGAGCAAAGTATATGGACTAAAAGGAGACCTGTTTAAATCTCTTAGCCAAGCACAATTGCCATCCATTCACAAACGGAAAACCCCCCCAGACACATTTCCCAAGCAGCCAACTCCCCGAAGCCGTGTAGGTCACACAAAGCACCTACCTGTTCCACGTAATGAAAGTGGCTCTCTGCGTTGATATGCCGAGACCGACAATTTGACTCATCTGCACCCCTGCAGCTGAAGGTAAAGACAGATAAGACACGTTTAAAACCCAGTGCCGGTTAACTGGGTAACTACAGTATAGAATCTCTGACATGCTAGCATCGCCTGGGAAGACAGACTCTCGACTGAGAGAACGCCTCCATCAGATTGGCCAGGAAACAAGCTTGTGGGACATTTTCTTGATTTACGATTCATATGGAAGGCTCCAGTCCTCTGTGGCGATGCTCTGCCCGGGCAGGTGTGCTGGGTATTTAAGGCAAGATGAACAAGCCAGCGGAAGCAAGCCAGTAAGCAGCACGGTTCCGTGGCCTCTGCTCCACTTCCTGCCTGGAGTTCCTGCCCTGACGTCCGTGAGTGATGACTGACGTCTAAGCTGTAAGATGAAATAACTTTTTCCCAAGTTGCTTTTGGTCAGAGTGTTCAATAACATTACTAACAACTCCATGACTGTCGTGTAGAGGAGCAGACACATGGTTCACAGTACAGTCTTCAGCTTTTAAAAAATCAGAAACAAACAAGCAAACAAAAAACCCTGAGAATTACAAGCAGGGCATTATGCTAAGCATATTTTCTATCTCTGAACTATCCATCAACTCCTTATTCTTGCAATTCATGAAAGGAATTCTGAAATAGTAAAATCTAAAAAGACAAAAGGGAAAGGGAACCCAACCCCTTCCCCTAAATTCACAATGCTCTTAAACATTGCACTAAAAATAGCTTTTTCCCCCTCCTATTTAAAAAGGTGGTGGTGGCCGACATTTTTAATCCCAGCACACGGGAGGCAGAGGCAGGTGGATCTCTGAGTACTAGGCTAGTCTGGTCTACAAAGCAAGTTTCATGACAACAGAGTTACACAGAAAGATCCTGCCTCAAAAAAACAAAAACAAAAACAAAACAATATGTATCTATGTGTGTGCCTGCAGAGACTAGAAGAGAGCTTTGGATCCCTGAAGCTGGAGGTGTAAGCTGCCGTAAGCCAGAAGATGTTGGTGCCGAGAAGCCAAACTGCTTCCTCTAAAATAACAGCAAGTGCTCTTAATAGCCGGACCATCTCTCCAGCCCTCTTAGTTTTCTTTTTTTAAGAAAATCAGAGTCTCCTAAGCAGCTTAAGCTGATCTCAAATACAACTAGTGTGTAACATTTGAAAATGTTTGTATATCTATTATTTAATGTTTATAATTATATATATCATATATAAGTGATACATAAAATATAAAGGGTAATATATTTTATATAAATTTATATACATTTTGTGTAAATATTATACATTTTAGCAATCCACAAAATTCTCTCAAAATCTGAGAAAAACTCATTGGAAAAAGTCCACTGTAGACGACAGTCTCTTTGTAAATTCCATTACCTTTGACAGCATCTTTTATTACAGTAACAAACTGAGTCCAGAGTGCATCAGGATCAATTTCAACCCAGCCAGGTTGAGGGTAAACATTTTCTACCTAGTCATGGAAAAACAGGATTTAGTGAAAATGGCATTAGACCAAGCTGATAATATCTGCATCTTAAACTACTGGTTAAAATACTTAACATGACTGCATGTAACTAATCTTTACTGTTTAAAAAGAGAGCTGGGTAGGTACAAAACCATAGATTCATTCCCCACCAGACCCTGAAATGTTGAAATAATACATCTACCAACACAGCAGCATTCAGGTGTGCATGGAGGGCTTACATTTTATTTTAGCTTTTCGTTTATTTTTCAAGATTTCTACAATGAAGATGTTTTGAAATTGGTGGCAGAGTTTGAGGCCACCCTGCTCTTCAGAGAAAGTTCCAGGACAGCTAGGGCTACACAAAGAAACCCTGTCTAAAAACAAACAAACAAACAAACAAAATTGTGTAAGACAAACAAAGCACATGGCTATGCCAGCACCCCAGAAGCCAAAACAGCAGGAGAGCCACACAGCCTCAGCTACTTTGTAAGTTCCAGGCTAGCCTGGGCTATACGGCAGAACCCTGTCTCAGAATTAACAGCAATAAAGAAAAAGACAAGCCGGGCGGTGGTGGCGCACGCCTGTAATCCTAGCACTCTGGGAGGCAGAGGCAGGCAAATTTCTGAGTTCATGGCCAGCCTGGTCTACAAGAGTGAGTTCCAGGACAGCAGGGGCTATACAGAGAAACCCTGTTTGGGGGAGGGGGGACAAAAACCAAAAGAAAAAGACAGCTAGGGAGGAACCTTGCCCAGGAGGTTGTGGAGTAACTCCTGGGCTCACGCAGAAGCTGCACGGGTGGGTGTGTCCCTGAAGAGCAGACTAAAGACAAAGGAGAATGAAGGGACAGGTGGCTGCCCAGATCCCTGCCCGACCACCTGATGGTCCATACACAAGCACGGATGTGGAACTTAGAACTACAAGCCAAGCATAGTGCCACATACGTGATCCCACACATGATGAGCCACACACTTGTGATCCCAACACATGAAGGATCCTGAGCTGTAGGCCAGCCTGGACTACACGGGGAGACCTTTCCTTAAAAACACCTAAGTAAACAAATGAATATGTGAATGAATGAATGAATGAATGAATGAATGAATAAGTAAATAAAGGCAAGAGGGCTATTAGGAAAATGAATGTCCCTGGCAGAAGAGGAGCACACGTCTATAATGTTAGTCATCAGGAGACAGAAGCAGGAACTCAGTTCAAGATTCCCAACTGCAAGGATGGTTCAAAACCACCCTGTGTCATAAAATCAGGGGAGGGAAGGGAAAGGAAAAGAGGAGAGGGGGAAGGAGGGAGGGAAAGAGGACAGGAAAGGGGAGAGAGGGAAAGGCAGGGAAAGGGAAGGGGAGGGGAGGGAAGAAAGATTATGAAGTGCACATTAGTAGAAAACAGCTGCATCTGACTACCCAGCACAAGGCCTAGACTGAGCATATATAAAGAAAGCTCAACAAGCAAATAAACAGACCAATTAAAAAATGCACAAAACAAAAACAAAAATGAATACATAAAGACCAGCAAAGCAGCAAAACAAGCCTTTCCCAAGAAAACCAGACGGATGGTAAATACGCACACGAAGACATTAATACTCGTTAGGCGTTAGAAAGATGTAAACTGCTGAGTGTGCTGGCACATGTCTTCAATCCCAGCACTGGGGAGACAGAAGCAGGAGGATTTCTATGAGTTGAAAGCCAACTTGGTCTACATATGGGAGTTACAGGACAGCCAGGGCTCCCTAAGATGGCCCTGTCCCAAAATTTTAAACAAACAAACAAACAAACAAACAAACAAATGAACAAAAGAAGGAGAAAGAAAGAAACCAGTTGGGACTGGAGAGGTGATCAGCATTTCAGAGCATAGCTACACCGTTGACCTGGACTCAATTCCCAGCACCCCCACGGTAGCTCACATCCATCCTCCAGGTCCAGGGGATCTGACACCCACTCTTCTGGTCCCCATGGGCACTGCACATACCTGGTGCACAGATAAACATGCAGGTAAAAGACCATACACATAAGTTAAATTTTGAAAAAAATCTAAAATAATATTTAAAAAAATGAAACCAATGTGTTACCACTAATTGTAGATAAATACAGGTAATAAATAATAATAATAAGTATGAATAAATATGTAAGCCAAACAGTTACATATACTGATGGATATGCAGAACAACTGGGTCTCGATGAACTGCTAGTAAGGATGCAAAACGGCACACCCGATCAAGAAAAGGACTGGGTCTGGGGGTGTGGGGGTGGAGGTGGGCGGGGGTGGTGGTGGTGGTAGGTGCTGGTGCTGGCGTGATGTGCTTTGACCTGTTCTGAGACAGGGTGGCACATGTAGCTCAGGCTGGGCCCAAACTCTCTGCTTAACCTAAGATGACTTTGACCTGGTAATTCTCCTGCCTCTGCCTTCCAAGGATAGGATCACAGGTGTGTGCCCACACCCCCTGCTCAGTAAATTCTTACTCACTCCTTCTCAGGCATAATGGCGCCTTTAATCCTAGCACTTAGGAAGCAGAGGTAGGAGAATCTCTGTGAGGGCAGCCTGGTCTACATAGTGAGTTCTAGGCCAGCCAGGGATATATGATAATGTCTATGTCTTTAAAAGAAAAAAGATAAACATTCATCTAGCACATGTCCCATCACACCCACTCCCAAGTATTTACCCCAGAGAGCTGAGAACACATACTCCATTGTCTATTCAAAACTTCCAGAAACTGGAAACAATGTAAATGCACCTCCACAGGAGAATGAACGTGGCACACTGAGGTGGATTGCTATCAGGATAAGGTGGCCCGGGCTGGGCTTGAGGTTCAGGTCAAGGACGGAACATTTGTCTAGCAAGTGCAAGGTCCTGGTTCAGTCCCCAGGAGCAGACAGAAAACAAACCAACAAGCCAGGAATGAGCCGTGGATACACACAGCTTGAGCAAATCTCAAAAGGCTGAGTACCGCAGCCCTGACATGCCTTATTGTATAGTGAGTCCATATAGGACATTTCTTTCTCTGTTGTTCTCTTTCCCTTTAATCCCAACAGAAAGAAATGTTTACCATGGCATGCTGCAGAGTAACAGCCTCCTGCTGCCCCTCCTGTTGCTCCTCTTGCCTCAGCCCCCATGTTTAAAGCATGCACTATCATATCCAACCTGTGTGTGCACGCACACACATGTGTATTCACACGTGTGCACATATAGATGCTTCCTCCTTTGCCTCTCGCTACGATAAATTGCCCTGAAAAAGCCCACAGAAGGGGGACCCTCTCTGGGGGCCACCCCAGCTACACAGGAGCTGTCTGCTTCCCTTCTCTTAGAGTCCCCACTACAGCCAAACTCCCTTCCAAGGAAAAAGAAATTAAGGCAACTTAAAAGACAAAGGGCTTCTTCTGGCCCCCAGTTCAAGGACACAGTTCATGATGCTGGACAAGCCAAGGTGGCTGGACCCTCAAGCAGCTGGTCACACTGCATCCACACTCAGGGACAGAGAGATCAACGTTCTGCTTACACTCGCCGTCAGGCCAGGGCCCCCTGACCAGGGAATGGTCCCACCTATTCTTAAGATGGTCCTTCTGCAACCTTTAACCTAATCAAGATAATCAATCCCTCAGGACCAGGGTCAGAGGCACACTCCCAGATGACCCCAGAGCCTGTGAGATAGACAGTTAGCACTGACTGTGCTAGAAGGCCATCGAGGGAGAGTCTCCTACTTGGATCTGGGGTTGTCTACTCGGCTAGTCTCCCCGATCCAAGCACTAGGATCATGGGTGGGCTGTTATGCCCATCCTATATAAACATGGGTGCGGGAGGTCCCAACTCCAGTCTTCATCCTTGCATGACAAACACAACATCCTCTGAGCTATACCCCCAGTTCCATACTCAGCTTTTATATGATCGTCTTCAGAAGACAAAACTATATAATGGAGGAGAGACAGGTGGTTGCACTCAGTGAGGTACTGGTGGGAATACTGTCACGGTGTGTGAAGGAGTTTTTAGGTTAGTCTCCTATAGGTACTAACACTCATAGAACTATAACAGCCCCCCCCCCCAAATTTCCATTTTATTTTTTAATTTGGTGGTGATTTCAAAAAATTAAAACCATTCTTTTTTGTGATGGATGGGGGTTTGGTGTGCCTGTGTGTGTGTGAGTGTGTGTGTGTGTGTGTGCATACTTATGTGCACATGCAGGTGTGCATGTCTGTGCTTGGGTGGAGGCCAGAGGCCTTCCTCTGTCACTTTCCACCTTATTTTTTCAGACATGGTCTCTCACTGTTTCAGCTACAATAGCTGGCCGCCGGGCTGCAGGGATCTGCCTGTCTGTGCCACTGTGACTCGCTATGACATGACACTAATAATTGAGTTCAGTTTCCAGAACCCACATCAGGCGGCTCACACCCATCCTTAACGCCAAATCCTGCGACTCTGAGGCCGTCTTCCAGACTCTGCAGGCGCTGCCATCACGTGGCATACATTCTCACACACAAGCACACAGACACATCAATGAAAACCTTAAAATGAACTCTGAAAATGTTTGAAGAGCCTACAGATTAAAATTTAACTCGTGGCTTGAACAAATATATTTATCCCCATTACTTTTCAAGACTCCAATAAAAGAAAAACAACAAAAATAAAGAAAACCAGGCCTGGGCCACACACCTGTCATCCCAGAACTCAAGAGGTCTGATTTGAGTTCCAGGGCAGCTTGGATTACAAACAGACCCTATTTCAAAAAAGAAGGCACCAGAACAAGAACAAAGAGAACAAACAGGATCAGAGTGGATTTAACAAATGTTTTTAATATGAACAAAGAACAAAGAACAGGCAGGTGGGAAAGCTTGGCTCAGAAGACAATGCCTGCATGGATTCCGTTCAAGCCCTTCACCCCATTTCACCCCAAGAAAAATCATCCTTCCTTATAATACTCTGAGACCTGCATCAGATTACCTCTCCTCAGAAAGGAGCGCCCACAGGAGGTGTCTCCCCGGCCCTACCCCCACCCCACACCCGTTTCTTTTCCCTCAGCATCTGTGAGTGCTTCTGACTTTACAGGCAGAGATGAAGGGGATGTGTGCTAGTCACTCAAACTCTGAGAAGAGCCCATAACAGAGAGCAGAGATGTGGGCTGGCTGAGCCCTGGAAACAGGGTAAAGTCTCCGTGAGGCTCCCCGAAGCCCCTTAGTCCGACTGCTGCCCCCCCCACCCCCCAAGCAGGGGCTAGGTTCACCAGAAGTACCATTTGAAAAAACTGTCCAACATGGAGAAAGTGGTCAAGGTGAGAACTGAAAAGCTGGATGTGTTACAAGGTGACGTGTGTGTGTGTGTGTGTGTGTGTGTGTGTGTGTGTCGCGCGTGCCCTATCCTCCCCCCCCCCCTTTTGTTCCTAGGAAGCAGGTTTAACAAAAATCTACTCCCATCCCACCAAACAATTGGCCAGGCTTTTCTAATTGTGCTAGAATGTTTCAACTACAACAATCTCTCTCTCTCTCTCTCTCTCTCTCTCTCTCTCTCTCTCTCTCAACAACATCATGTGAGTATCCTTGCTTTAAGTCTCCAAGCCGTTAGACCTAATGGTGGGACTTCAGGATTATGTCATCTACACTGCTGGACAGAGCATGCCTGTTTTCACCAGACGGTGTTTTTGGTTTGTTTTTTGGGTTTTCCAAGACAGGGTTTCTCTGTGTAGCCCTAGCTGTCCTGGACCTCACTCTGTAGACCAGGCTGGCCTCAAACTCAGAAATCCACCTGCCTCTGCCTCCCAAGTGCTGGGATTAAAGGCACGCGCCACCACTGTCTGGCTCACCAGAGGTTTTTATAGTTCAGTTCTGGAGGTCTATGGTTCAAACTCTTGGCATCTTCCCTAGTCCAGCAAGGGCTCCCTCGGCTGCATCCTTCCTCGGTGGAAGGAAACAGTCTCATGGCCGGAGCACACACTAGAAGAAACACACCCCACACCTCGATGAGCCGATCACTTGGGAGTCTAGGACAGGAGTATTGCCAAGAGTCTGAAGTCACCAGAAGTGGGGAGCAGGGTTGGGGGGGTGTGGAGGAGAAAGGATGAACAGACAGGGACAGGAGAAGGGGAGAGGAAGAGGAAGGAAAGAGAGAGGAGGGGAAGAGAAAGAAAAGGTGGAATGAGGAAGAGAGGAGGAAGAGAAAGGAGAAGGGAGGAGGGAAAGAGGAGGAGGAGGAGGCGGGAAGCAGAGAGCAGGAAGGCAGTGTTCCAGCAGTTACCACAACACCTCTTCTGTGCAAAACAGGGAAGTACCTTAATCCCCTCTAAGGACAGCTCCCTCCCTGATGTAACGACTCCTCCCTAGGACCCACCTCCTACAGATTCCACAGCTCCAGGAAGCGCCAACACTGGCTGTCTAAGATTCTAACAGTTAATCCTTGGGAACAAGCCCAAAGCACTGGAAACCCTAACCACTGTAACGTGAGAAATGGGCCCCCTACCGACGAGGACTAAGCCAAAACAGAAGAAAACAGCGAAAGTCAAGAAGAAAACATCTTCAGCTGATTAAAAGCCAGAGCCTGTTTTTCAAGAGTGAACAGAGCTTGCCAGTGCTGGAGGCCTCGATGCCTCTGTGCTGGGACTTTCTATCCTGTTCTTCCAACCATCACATTTTATGGTTTTCACAGAAGCATGATGTCCTTCTGGGAAAGAGCACGATAAATTTTCTCCAATTTCCAAAACAAAAACATCAATACATATGTGAGGGCTTCAAATATGGGCCACTGTTCTGTTCTAGCATTTAACACTAATATATATATAAGATTTGTTTGTTTGTTTGTTTGTTTATAAGTACACTGTAGCTGTCTTCAGACACACACCAGAAGAGGGCGGGATCTTGTTATGGATGGTTGTGAGCCACCATGTGGTTGCTGGGGTTTGAACTCAAGACCTTTGGAAGAGTAGTCGGTGTTCTTAACCGCAGGTCATCGGGCTTGACAGGAAGTGCCCTTACATCTCAATGGCACACAGCCGGTGGAGGAATGAAATTATTGGGGTTGAGGATGTAACATGCAGAATCTTGTGTGTGTGTGTGTGTGTGTGTGTGTAGTCCCCGCATCACCACAAAAATGGGAAAAAAAAATAACTGAAGAGTCCTGAGAAGCATCATGCACACTGAATGCAAAGGTTCGTGTTTGGATTTTAATTTTAACTGAAGGAGCATGGAAGTCTGTCCTGCTCACGCACCCAAAGGACGGTCCCTTTTCCCTTTTTATTTCTTTTCCATGTGCTTTGTTTGGCTCAATGAATCAAACCCTCCTACACTAAGATTTTAGGTTTTTATGAATAATCTTTCCATTATATAAGAAGGGGCTGTAACTTCTACTGAGAAGGCAGACACAAGTTGTTTGGCTAAGTCACAGGACCCAGGAAGTAAACTGAATTCCTAGCATTTAAATCATTTTGATTTTGAGACAGACTCTCACCGTGTAGCCCTGGTTTGGCCTGGAATCTGCTATGAAGGACTAGCTGGCCTCGAACTCACAGAGATCTGACTGCCTCTGCCCTCCAAGTACGAGGATTAAAGATGTGCGCCACTAGGCCGGGCTCTCACATCATTTACTCTGCACCCGTGAAGTACTAAGTGCTAACTAACAGTGTAGACCAGCAAGACATTTCTCAATGACTTCAGCTCTTGCAGCACACACAGCCTGAGACAGTGCTTCTTTTTCTTTTTGTGGGGAATCATGGCCCGAGCACACGCCAGGCCAGTATGCTTGGACTAACACTCTGACGCACAATTAAGTTTCTAGAAAAATGGCCGAAGAAAGTCCCGTGTTTTATCACTAGAGACAACAGACATAAATTATTTTTTTTAAATGGCCACATAAGCAAAGACTAGTGGCGTCTCAGCAGGGGTAGGGTGGGGTGGGGTGGGGAGATCCCTGTTTCCAACCTAGCCCATGCTACAGAGAGAGTTCCAGACTGGCCTTGGACACATAGAAAGATCCTAAAACCCCAAATACACAAACTCAAACAAGAGCCACTATAACTTACTTATGTACATAGTTATCTGCCCAGAAGCAAGCCCTTAAGTGCTGACATGAGCTATCATAGTCTAAGACCGTGCTTAGCATTCCAAAGACAGTGGCGTTCTTCCCACCATTTCTCAGGCATCCTCTCCACAGTTCTCTACATAGCCCAGGTTGTCCCAGAACTCCATCTCTAGACCAGGTAGGCTGACCTTGAACTCAGAGACCCACCTGCCTCCAGAATTAAAGATGTGCACCACCAAACCCCACTACTTTCTTAAAAATTCAATTTTCCTCAAATTGTGCATCTGTATTGTTTACCAACTTTAAAAAAAAAAATTAGCCGTGCCGTGGTGGCGCATGCCTGTAATCCCAGCACTCTGGGAGGCAGAGGCAGGCAGATTTCTGAGTTTGAGACCAGCCTGGTCTACAGAGTGAGTTCCAGGACAGCCAGGGCTACACAGAGAAACCCTGTCTAGAAAAAACAAAAACAAAAAAACAAAAAAACAAAAATTAAAACGCACCATTTCAGCAAAAGTACTTTGTGACTAGAACTGTAGGAAAAACTAAGAAGTATCATTGTATTTGTGATAAAAACTTGCAATAAGACAAGCACTCAGTATGTGCCTCTGATCTGTCCTTAAAGGGTGGAACAGGGACGGACGGAGTGGGTGGGCAGAGGGGGCTGCAGCACCTCCTAGCACAGAACCCTGAAGGGGTAAATTCTCAAGGCTTCCTTTCACCCTAGCCGATCGATATAGGATAGCACATGGAAAAAAGGGGGAGCCCAATGCTGTTGGGAAGAAATGAAAGGGCTCTCATATTCCTTCACTAATATTTTAAACATTAGGAAATGCTAGTATGCTGGGCAGTGGTGGTGCAAGCCTTTAATTCCAGCACTTGGGAGGCAAAGGCAGGCGGATTTCTGAGTTCGAGGCCAGCCTGGTCTACAGAGTGAGTTCCAGGACAACCAGGGCTACACAGAGAAACCCTGTCTCAAAGAAAACAAAACAAAACAAAACAAAACAAAAAACAAAAAACAAAAAAAAAAAAAGAAGAAAAGAAATGAAAATGCTAGTATGGGCTGGAGTGATGGCTCAGCGATTTTTTTTTTTTGTTTTTTTGTTTTTTTTTTTTTTTTGTTTTTTTGAGACAGGGTTTCTCTGTGTAGCCCTGGCTGTCCTGGAACTCACTCTGTAGACCAGGCTGGCCTCGAACTCAGAAATCCGCCTGCCTCTGCCTCCCGAGTGCTGGGTTTAAAGGCGTGCACCACCACCACCACCACCACCCGGAGAAATGTAGTCTTGATTGGCCTGGAACTCACTGTGTATCCCACTGCCCAGCCTGAGATGGCTCAGCGATTAAGAACACTGACTGCTCTTCCGATGGTTCTGAGTTCGAATCCCAGCAACCACTTGGTGGCAAGATCTGACTCCCTCTTCTGGAGTGTCTGAAGACAGCTACAGTGTACTTAGATATAATAAATAAATAAATCTTAAAAAAAAAAAGAAGAAAGAAAATGCTAGTATTGAAAGAACACTACACCCAATCAACTGCATTGACCACTGTATAGAAGAAATCAGCGCTTTATTAAAATGGGGATTGACTGTTGACCAATATCATCCGAGGTTTAAGGCTTTGCTAACCAAGACCAACCAATACTTTGGCGGACTTCTCAAGCCAGAAAATACTTTTTATGAGTTCTCAAAGATGAAAAGAAGTAAGGATAACAAAGCTTTCAAAATGTTCTCAGTGTCTCCCATATCCACAGAAGTTAGACGCTAATGTGAGGACCTAGCACTTTTAGGAACGCAACGTTGCCAACCAGTAAGGTGGCTTAGCAGGTAAAAGAACTTCTGCCAAGCCTGGAGACCCGAGTTCAATCCCTGGGACCAGCATGGTGGAAGGACAAAACCGATGTGCAAGAAAGTTGTCCCTCTACTCCTAAATGTGTACCATAGCACGTGATCACACACAGACTCACAAATAACAAATGCAACAAATTGTTTTTTAGATTAAAACAACCGAAAAAACACAGTTTACTTTCCATTAAAATCTCAAGAGCTAAAAGGCATGAAAGGTCGATGAGGAAATACAGAAAAACCAGGCAAATCACAAATCTCCTTCTGTCCACGTACACGCAACCAGCCCGCCCAGCCCCGACAGTCACCTCGGTTCCACCAGGTAAAGCTAGAGCGCAGAGTCCCGCGGGACAGGAAGCGGGAGACAGGCACCGGGCCACGCCGGCCCGAGCCCCAGAGGTGCAGGAAGAGCGAGGGTGCAGTCAGAGCCCGAGACCCACCCGCCGTGCCTGGTCACCTTCTGCGCGCTGGAGCCTCGCACCCGCGCCGTCCGGTCATAGACGTGGCAGCGGATCACCGTGCTGCCCACGTCCAGCCCCAGCACGAACCGAGAGAGCGGCGAAGCCGGCGCGCTCGGCTCCTCGCGCCGCTGCTCTGCACCCGCCTGCTGCCCTGACATCGCGACCCCGAACACCGCAGCCGCCACGGGCCGGCTAGCGTAGCGCTTTAAACGCCAGACCCCGGGCGGAGCGCTCGCGGCCCGCCCCGCCCACGCCACGCCCTGCCCCTCCGCGAGACCACCGCCCCGCCCCTCGGCGAGATTCGGCTCCGCCCCTTCACGAGACCCCGCCCCACCTAGCTCAGCCCCTTCGGTAGGCCCCGCTATCCCACGCTCTGCTCCTAACACGTCATCACATCGCGCCGAGCAGCTCTTAGGAAGTTGGCAAAGATGGCGTTTACCGCATCGCTGTCAAGGTTCAGCGACCGTTACTTTGAAACTTTTTAGTTCCCTTCTAGCCCATATTGCTTTTTACGAATGTCTATTAGGAAAAATTAAGTGAGATGAAAAATTTTTAAACTTTTTTTTCATGTCACTTAATTTTTTCCTGTATTTATGCATATGCTCCACATGTGCCTGGTGCCTGTAGAGGTGAGAAGAGGATGTCCGGTGATTGAGCGCTTTCATGTAGGCGATGGCAACCGAACCCCAGTCTTCAATAAGAGCAACTAGTGCTCTTAACCAGTGAGCCATCTTTCCCGTCCCATGAGAAGACATTTAGCCAAAAGTAAAGGAGGTTCCTTATGAAGTCTCTTTCCAGAAAAGCTTGCATGTATTATACACAGCAATGATACAACAGTCCAACTGTTGTATGGCACTAAAGGGCTTTTGCCACGACACAGATAAACTTTAAATTTCGTGAAAATGTTTTGTGGGTAACTTACCATCTTAAAGGAATATTTTCTTGTTCATATTACCCTGTTAGCCTACTTGGCTTTCCACAGGTTTGCTAAATTGGATTTGGGTTGTCACTTGACGCTTGACCGTGAATTCCATGTTTATTTTTGTTTGTGGCTTCTCACGATAGTCTGTCTCTACACAGCAATGCCTGTTTACTCCATATGATGCAGGTCTGCCCTATATCGTTGGTCAGTGTGTGTGTGTTCCCAGCATTGTATTGCATGACTAATAGTTCTATGCTGTCTGGTTCTCTTGAGAAACTGAAACTGAACAAATACCAAAGGGAAGGCAGAACCAGAGCCTGAGAGGCACAACTGAAGTTTGACCTTGTTCCTCAAGGCAATCTCTTACTAGGACCTAAGGCTCCCTGGGATTGTATATGCTCTTATCGAGAACACCGGGCATGAAACTCCTGTCCTCATGCTTGACTGGCAAGCACATTACCTACTGAGCGATCTCTCCCAGTTCCTGAGGGAAAGAAACTTTAAAGAATTGGGTATGCACAGTTGTAGGTCCAGGCAAGCCTAGAAACTTGTGGGGCAGGCTGGCAGGCTGGCAAACAAGGCACATTCCTGTGCTACAGTTTAGAGAATTCCTCCTTTCCAAAACTGGCCCTTGCCTTTTCCAAAGGCTGCCTGGTGTTCAACTAATTGGGTGAGACTGAGTCACATTGGTGTGTGTGTAATTTTTACCAGGGATACTGATTCAAATGTGAATCACATCTAAAACACACCTCCCACAGCAACATGCAAGTAACCTAGTCAAGCTTATACATACAGTTAGCCATTAGTTTCCCTGCTCACAACTAAGAAAAGTTCTGTGTAGGCAGTGTTAACAGTTGGTGTATTTCTCACAGAGGTATTTCTTGGGGGTTTTGGACTCTGGGACTTTGTGATCATTCTCTTAAGTTCAAGCATCAACAGTTTCTCTCTTTGTTTTTGAAAGATTTCTTTATTATATGTAAGTACACTGTAGCTGTCTTCAGACATCCCAGAATCAGATCTCATTATGGATGGTTGTGAGCCACCATGTGGTTGCTGGGATTTGAAGTCAGGACCTTCAGAAGAGCAGTCAGTGCTTTTAACCACTGAGCCATCTCTCCAGCCTGCATCAACATTTTCTACAGTGTGAAAGAGCAGACCTTAAAAACTACTTAGTCTAGAGTTTTTGAAAATAGTTTCTAACGTTTGTCTTATTTCTCTTGAGACAGAGTCTGAGTGCGGCAGAGGCTTGCCTAAAACTCAAGGCTTTCCTCCTAACTTAGCCTTACATTGGGATTATAGCAATGTGCCACCATGCCAAGCCTAGTTTTCTGATTTCAAACAAATTTGAAACCTTGACAAATGTCACCTGAAGAAAACTTGTTTTTTGTTTTGTTTTGTTTTGTTTTGTTTTTTGAGACAGGATTTCTCTGTGTAGTCCTGGCTGTCCTGGAACTCACTCTGTAGACCAGGCTGGCCTCGAACTTAGAAATCCGCCTGCCTCTGCCTCTCAAGTGCTGGGATTACAGGCGTGCGCCACTGTACCCGGCTTTGGCTTTTTAGAATATCATTTATTCTCTGTAAATTTCATAAATATGCAACAATGTATCTTTAAAAACATTCTTTTTAAAAATAATTTTTTAAGATTTATTTATTTACTATATGTAAGTACACTGTAGCTGTCTTCAGACACTCCAGAAGAGGGTGTCAGATCTCATTACGGATGGTTGTGAGCCACGATGTGGTTGCTATGATTTGAACTCAGAACCTCTGGAAGAGCAGTCAGTGCTCTTAACAGCTGAGCCATCTCTCCACCTCTTTAAAAACATTCTTATGTGTATGAATGTTTTGCTTGTATGTATACATGTATATCACATGTGTGCCTGGTGCCCTTGGAGGTCAGAAGTGGGTATCAGAGACCCTGGGACTGGAGTTATAGATGGTTGTCACCTGCTGTGGGAGTGCTGGGAACTGAACCTAAGGACTCCTGTACAGGCAGAAAGTACTCTTAGCCTCTGAGCCAACTCTCCAGCCCCATACAATTTATCTTGTTCATATTCATCCTCAATCTTCCCTTCCTAGTCCTCTGGACACCTCTGAACATGTCCCCTCTTCTCTTCTCCACCGCCCTCCCCAGCCCAGTGGGTTCAATCTAATAGTTGTTGCTGCTGGACTATTAACTTGATGTTGTGCAAGTCAATCACCAGCAGCAGTGAGGTCATAGGTGCAAAAACCATGCCAGGTGCAGGAGGCAGCATTTCACAGCACGCCTCCCCATTCTCCCACTCCTGCATTATTTCCGCCCCTCTTTCATGGAGTACCCCAGGCCTGGGGAGAAAGGGCATGGTATAGATTTCCTACTCAGGGCTGAACACAACAGTCACTTTTCAGTTAAAACAAAACAAAACAAAACAAAACAAAACAAAACAAAACAAAAACCCAAAAAACCTAGTTATGATCCTGCTTTGACTGCTGCCCACTACATAAAGAAGCTTCCCTGGCCAAGATTGACAGCAACACTAGTCTATGTGTATAAATATAAATACAAATACTTAGAAGGCAGTTTGACGAGATGAGCATTTAGCAGAACAGCAGTCATAGATTCTTCTCTAGGGCATATGATCTCCACAGCCATGAGCTTTAGCCCAGATTTATAATGTTGCACATTAATTTCTTCCTGCGAAGCAGGCCACAAATCCAATCAGCAGGTGGTTACTCCATAACCTTCATGCCACACTTTTACCATTGTGTCCTGCCTAGCTTCTGGGGTTGTAGCATTCAGAGTTCACTGTGAGGTTGTACCACGGATGACTTTTCTCCTCCTGCAGCCTGCATCGTTCCTTCCTTCCATCACTATGAAAGCTAACCAGCAAGGAGGAAGTTCTCAGATCAGGCTAGCTTGCCATCTCTGTCCTACACCACAGTGCGCTGTATTTTCATCAGTAGAGTCTTCCATCTAGTTACAGCGGGTAACCAAGAGCAGTAGAAAGAGCCTGTGAATTCTTATACAAGGGCAGTTTGTTTTGGTTGGTTTGGTTTGGTTTTCTGAGTCCAGGTGTGGTTGTTTGAGTAAGAATGGCCGCCATTTCTGGGCACTACTAATTAATCCCAGCACTCTGCAGGCAGAGGCAGTCTTGGCTTTGAGACCAGCCTGGTCTGCAGAGGCAGTCTTGACTTTGAGACCAGCCTGGTCTACAAAGCAAGTCCAGGTCGGCCAAGGATCTGTTACATAGAGAAACCCTATCTAAAAAAACAAAACAAAAAGCCCCCATAAGGCTTAGTAATCGGGGTGGCACTACTTGAGAGGGATTAGGAGGTGTGGCCTTGTTAGAAGAAGTGTGTCACTTGGGGTGGGTTTTGGAACTTCAAAAGCTCATGCCAGGCCAAGTGTCTCTCCCTGCTGCCTATGGATCCTGATGTAGATCTCTCAGCTACTTCTCTGGCACCAAGTCTGCCTGCATCCACCATGCGCCCCACATACCGACAATGGACTAGACCTCTGAAACTGTAATGCATTAAATGCATCATTTTATGAATTTCCTTGGTCATGGTGTCTTTTCACAGCAATAGACACTGACTAAGACACAGGGTTACAGAGTCTCATGTGACTCAGGCTAGCCTTGAAGTAACTAAGTTGCCAGGGATCACATTGCACCTTTTTTCTTTAAGATTTATTTATCTATTATATGTAAGTACACTGTAGCTGTCTTCAGACACCAGAAGGGAGTGTCAGATCTCTTTACAGATGGTTGTGAGCCGCCATGTGGGTGCTGGGATTTGAAGTCATGACCTTCAGAAAAGCAGTCGGGTGCTCTTATCTGCTGAGCCATCTCTCCAGCCCCCACATTGCACTCTTAATCCTCCTACCTGCACCTCCCAAATGCTGGTGTTACTGGCAGGCACCTCTGTGCACAGCTACGATTAGCATTTTGCCCCCAAGTTCAGATATTTATTGTCAGGTAACTTAAACATATAGGACTCATTTAAAAAGCACCCACTACCTTCAGAGGGCAGGTACCCACTACCTTCAGAGGGCAGACTGCTCTCTGATGGTGAGTAGAAATGAAAGATCCCGTGTGTCTCCCGGGTTCTTCATTCTCAACCAGTGGTTCTCACTCTGCTTTGTCCATAGTGGAAAATCCCTTCAACTCATCGGGCTCAGAGATTTCTAGATGACCTCTGCTAGTGGGACAGGTCAGTCCATTGTCCACTATGCAGATGTCACTGTTTGCCGTGGCCTTACATTTGGCCTGGCTGCCCCTTCCCAGAACCCAGACTTGGCTGTTCTCCTAGGTTCTTTCCCCACCACTGTCGCTCCTTACACTTTATCCTCTTACCACAGGCTCAGGATTAGATCTAGAACGTGCCTGCCTCCCACACATCGAAGGAACTTGGACACACTTCCCAGAGCTAAGTCAGAAGGTCACCATTCCTTCATATTCCACAGAGAAATGGACGATACTTCAGGTCTGAGCAGAGAAGTCTTGATGGCTTTCTTCCTTCAAGGGATTTGTCATTGTCTCTTTTTTACTGACCCCTGCTTCCCATGACAGAGGAATTTCTTGGAACATGGATCAAAACAAGCTGGACTAGTCGATGCCCAACTCCTCCCAGAGTTCCACGGCTCCCATGCATTCCCGTCTTCCAAGCCTGCTGCTGTGCATGTGCTGGGGTCTAGCTTCCTCTGTCCACTTGCCTAAAGAAAATGCATGTCCTTCTAGTGATCTCCACTTAGTGTTTTAGCTACACAGTATTTAGGGATGATTACTGCTTCTAAGCAATGAACTCCTTGAGGAAAGGGTCTGGGTCTCAGTCTATTTGTTTGTTTGTTTATTGGCCTCTGAGGCACAGAAAATATTCAGTGACGAAATGAAACATCAAATTAGTGTGTTCATGTTCATCCCAGACCTCATCTTCTGCCTGCCTTGGCTACAAGACACACAGGATGTTGTGCCCTTCCTTGTCTTTATGGTAATGGGGTTATCCGACCACAGGCACACTCTTAGCCAACTTGCAGGAGCCGCCTGAGGCAGGTGCAGACTGAGTACATGAATGTCGAACCACTGGCTTGAAGCTCAGGCAACAGGTCCCTTGCCTCATGCTGAGCCCTAAAAACTCTCCGGAACCTGTGCTTTAGAGCATTTAAAACTTGAAGTCTTTGGGTTAGCTGTTTTCTGAAAGTAGGCCTTTCAAATTGTACAAGCTTAGGGTTCCACAAAATCTTTAACCTTTCCCCCTCATTTAGCTCTTAGAACACCCTTCTTCCCTCTTCTGCATGCCCAAGTGGTAGTCCACAATCCTGCCATGCAGGATTGCAGAAGCCACGGGAAGCCCCTCAGCTCTAACAGCCCACTGAGGCTGAGGCAGCTCTCTCAAACAGCTGAGTACTGCAGCCTTCTGGGTAGGGCGACTCTGTAGGCCCCGCCCATACCTCACGCCTGTTCACTGAAGTCCATCCCATTCTTTGCTGAGAGCAGTGGAGTCAGAAGAAATTAGAACAAAGAACTTCAAACATGCAGCCTGAGGTCCTTCACCGTCTGGAAACAAAAGAATCAAGATTCAAAGGGGAATTGGAAATTTTAAGATGAAGCAACAACCTGGGAATCTCCCCGTGTGCTGCCCTTAGGAAAGAGGGCGTATATGCCAGGGCCTTGGCGGCCATAAGAAGCCTTTGGCTAGTGGGATAGTAGGTCAGTTTGCTTGCTTGCCTCCTCTCCCTCCTACTCTATTTTTCATTGTTGTTGGTTTTCCCTTTCCTCCCTCTTTTGTGACAGGGACTCATTGTGTCTCCCAGCCTAAACTCAAACTCACGATCCACTTGCCTCAGCCCATCCAGCAGGGGTTACAGGTTTCCTCCTTGAGCGAGAGGTCACTGCTTCATTGATTTGCACCACCTGACAGGCTTAACCTCCAGCCAGACTGGCTGCTGCTCCTCCGCTTCCGGCCTTGGCCGCTCTCCTGGCTCTTGCTTCACCATGGTCACCTTTTGTACTCGATCCTCTTTCGGAATACCCACGGTTTACAACTCGGTGTACCAAACTCCCACAGTGCTCCAGAAATTTGGACAGAGTCCCTGGCACTGGGTCAGACAGAAGCCATCCCAGTCACTGCCATGGAGCCTGTGTTTAAGTCTCTCAGAACCTAACAGTGGACTTGCTGCAGCAGGGAATGCTCTGCCCATAAGTGGTGGAAACAGCAGTTCTCCTTACTCGGTAGTTCTCTGGGCACCCTAAAACCTCCTCTATTGCCAGAGGGAAGAGTTAGAGCTTGACCTGTCACTCAGATAAGAGCAAGTGAAAGCCAACAGCAGGACTGGTTTTCAGCCCTGAGAGAAACTTGAATAGCTTCAAGGTTTCCATCTATCCAGAACCTCCCACAACCCCGGAGACATTGTGGTCTTTCCTGTAGTTGATCTTTGGGGAGACTTCAACAGGGCACCCTCTAATCTAAAGGAAACCAAAGTCACAGCAGCACACCTGCCGTCTCTAGGCTCCTGAGAAGCACCCCGTGTCAGAAACATGTGCAGCTCAACTCTCAAATCCTTCCCTCCTGAAGTGTATTAAATGACAGGAGATCTCTTCATCCGCTGACTTATCTGTATCAAGTCGTGGGAGGGAAGAAGTCGCATAATGCACAGCTCTGTGAACTCGCTTCTTAAGCCGATGAACGCTCGGGAGCTGGTACGTCAGAAAGGTCTTCACTTGAGAGCAGCCCTTTCCTCTTCTCTGCTCAGTGATGGAGTTGAGAGCCCTTCATGGGACTGAAAAGCTTGGAACCCATAGGAAAAATCAGATGAGAAGAGAGAGAATTGAAGCAAATGAAGTACAGAAAGTCAAGATGGAGCTCCAGAGAGGGCCGCAAAGTAGAGCGCTGGCGGCCCACAGATCCTGGGCGTGGTTCCCGCAGCCACACGATGGCTCACAGCTGTCCACATCTTCAGTTCCCAGGGAGCCAGTGCCTTCTCCAGACCTCTACTGGGATTGGGCATCAGGCACATACATGGTACACATACATACATACATGCAAACAAGACGCTTATACACACTAAAGTAAATGAATCATTTTAAAATAAAAAAAAACCCCTAATAATAAAAATAGTGGTATTTGATGCCCAGACCACCAGGCCAGATAAGATGCTTATGCTCAAGTTAAATAGAAGTCAGCTGAGCAGAGCCCTCAGGGCTGGGACGAAGCTTGGTGACACTGGCGAACACCACAAAGGGATGTGATCTTTATGACGCCTGGCTGTGGATACCATTCCTTGCCATTTCTGATTTCTGTCCCCTCATTAGGCCGCTCCGGCACAGTGCTTTTCAGTGAGCACAAAAGATGACTCCTTCCTCTTATGTAACTTAGCACTGGTCTCGATCGTTGTGGATGGGTTTTCAAAACAGGGTTTCTCTGTGTAGCCCTGGCTATCCTGGAGCTCACTCTGTAGACCAGGCTGGCCTTGAACTCACAGAGATAGATCCACCTGACTCTGACTCCTGAGTGCTGGGATTAGAGGTGTGTGTTGCCACTGCCAGGCAAGATGGTTATTATTTTAATTGTTCATATTTGGTTGGTTGGTCTTGGTTTTGAGACAGGGGCTCACTCTGCAATCCTCTGCCTCCCCTGTTCTGGGATGGTAGGTGTGTACCACCACACCTGGCCGGTTACATATTTGTGAGATACAGCAGGTGCGTTGATAACATTTCTCACTGCTTTGATAATATACCTGGGAGAAAAAGGAAATACTAATTTTGTCTCATAGTTTCAGAAATAGGAGCCAGTCAAGGGTGTGATGGCTAATCCTGATTGTCAGCTTGGCAGGACTCAGAATCAATGAAGAGGCGTGCCTGTGGGCAGGTCTGCGAGGGCATTCTCAGAAGGATTGTATGAAGCGGGAAGACCCTCCTGCAGAGTTAGCAGCACCTTCTGGTGGAATAAAAAGAAGTCCCAAGGAAAAACTCATTGCTCATCCTGCTTTCTCTCGTGGCTGGTAAGTCCATGAATCCTTCCCTGACAGCAGAGAACAATTTCTTCAGCTTTCCACCAGGAACTGAGGGAGGACTCATGACTCTCCAAGACCCATCCTGGCCTCCACAGCCAGACTGAGACCGCTGAGGCCCCGAGCTTTATGGGCTGAACAGCTGCTGGCTTCCCGGCCTCTCCAAGGTGTGCATGGCTGTGGTTGGACTATACAGCCCTGTGGGTTGTAATCCGTTCTAATAAAGCCCCTTTATAGTTTGCATACAGTCTTATCAGTTCTGGTTCTCTAGAGAACCCTGGCTAATATAGACAGGCTGGTGAAGGAGAGAAGGTCACAGCAGGGTACCAGGAAGCAGGGGAAAGGCAAAGGAAGGTGCCCAGGGCAGGGGCCTGCAAGCACAGGCTTCTGATGAGTTCTTCCTTTAATGAGGCCTCACCTCCCAAAATGTCCAGAACCCAGATGGTCCCTGCTGGGGATCAAGTGTCCGAAACATGAATCTTGGAGAAACATTTCATATAAAAACTCTAACAGTGTGGTAATTCAACATAAGGAAATGTACGTCAAATGACAATGAGACTCTGCCGTGGTGTTAACGTGCTGGTGGGAGCGTGCAGGAAAAGAAGTTCTCCGGCCAAGTGCACGCTTGTAAGCCCAGCACGTGGGAGGTGGACGCAGGGAAGCACAAGCGACATGAGGCTATGCTTCAAAACAAACCCAGGAGGAGAAACTGTAACTGAAACGTGGTGGTGCAGGCCTGTAATCGCAGTACTCGACTAATCGTAGTAAGAGGCAGAGGTAGAAAGAGGGCAGCAAATCTGAGGCTAGCCTTACGTACATAATAAGTACAGGTCAGCCAGGGTTTCTAAAACAAATGGAGATGGGGCTGGAGAGATGGCTCCGAGGTTAAGAACACTGGCTGCTCTTCCAGAGGACCCAGATTCGGTTCCTAGCACCCATGTGGCAGCTCACAGCTGTCTGTTACAACTCCAGTTCCAGGGCTTCTGACATTCTCACATAGATGCACGCAGGCAAAACACCATTTCACACAAACACAAACAAAACAAAGCAAAAAAACAAGTGCAGGGACTGGGCAGGCAGCTCAGTTGGTAAAGTGCTTGCCTTGGGACCACTAGAGCCTGTGATTAATTCCTAGAACTATTTTTTTGGGGGGGCGTATTTGTTTGGGTTTTTTTTGCTGGTTTTTTTTTTTTTTTTTTTTTTTCTCGAGACAGGGTTTCCCTGTATAGCCCTGGCTGTTCTGGAACTCACTCTGTAGACCAGGCTGGCCTCGAACTCAAAAAATCCACCTGCCCCTGCCTCCTAGAGTGCTGGGATTACAGGCACACACCACCACCCCCTGGCCCTAGAACTATTTTTAAAGGGAGCTGTAATGTGCAATACCAGTGCTTGAAGAGGCAGAGACAGGTAAATCTGTGGGGCTTGCTGGCCAGCTAGCTTCAGGCCAGTCAAAGACACCATCTCAGTAAAGAAGAGACATCTGAAGAATGATGTTGAGGTGAGGTCTCCACACACAAGGGCAAACACATGTGAAATACACCTGCACACACACACACACACACACACACACACAGATAGGGTGCAGAATAAAAGAAATTACTGGCTAATCATTACTTGTAAAGTCTGTGAAAGCAGGTGTGGTACTGGTAATCCAGCAGGTGGGAAGCTGCAGCAAAACAATTACCACAGTCACTGTGCTGCCAACCTGGAGAAAGAGTGAGACTTTGACTCACTAAACAAAACCAAGGGCCTGGCAAAGGGCCGGAAGAGCATTTTTCATATGCCTGAAGCCCTGCCTTAGCAAATATTGGATCATTTCTCTGAGAAGAAATTTGAGATTAGGATCCTGCAAGCCTTTGGTCACATTTTCATGATGAAATCAATTCCTCACCTTATTCGTGCGTGCTTCTGATTAACAGCAAATCATCAAACATGTCCTGCTGACTCAGCACGTAGAGGTCATGGCCAATAGCACCGTCCCTGCAGCCTGGGCAAACCTGTCTAGTGAACGCGTTCCCTCCTGTTTTGGCTCTGTGTAAGGCAGGATCTTACATAGCCCCCTGTTGGCTTGCACTTGCTGCGTATCCAAGAATGACTCCTGGCCTTCCCAATCCCCTCAAGGATCAGGGTTATCGGCAAGGACTGCCACAGCAGCAGCAACCTTTGCTTTACATTTTTACTTCTTTATTTACTGGGGGAGAGGCACCTGCCACTGCATGTGTGGAGGACAAAGAGTGTCTTGTACGAATTGGTTCTCTCCACTACGTGGGTCTCAGGGATTGAACTCTGGTTGTCAGCTTTGACGGCAAACCTTTCCCTAGTAAGCCATCTCTCTGACCCAGTACAGTCTTCTTAAGCCAAGAATAACAGAGAGAATCTCAGGATGATGTTTGGGGAAACAGCAAAATCACCAACACAAAACGTGAAAACCGTAACTAATATTGGAAGGGGACACGTGTTTATAGGATAAGAACTGAAGTCAGATGAAGGCTGAATGCTTACGCCGCCCAAGACTTCATTGTTCTACACAGAGCCACGGAGGCCCAAGAAATCACCAAGCAGCTTAAGAACAAAATGTGCCCTGCAAGTGTTGTTTACAGTTGTCAACATAGCTGAGCTGCAGACTAGTTCATAAACCCGGACTGCAAGAAAAATGAGGCTCGCCGGGCGGTGGTGGTACACACCTGTAATCCCAGCACTCAGGGAGGCAGAGGCAGGCGGATTTCTGAGTTCGAGGTCAGCCTGGCCTACAGAGTGAGTTCTAGGACATCCAGGACTACACAGAGAAACCCTGTCTCAAAAAAACAAATCCAAAAAACCAAAAACAAAAACCAAACAAACAAAAAAGAATAACGAGGCTCAGTTATAAACATCCAATGTTTATTTTTCTTTTTATTTGTCTGTGACAGATCTCACTATGTAGCCCTGTCTAACCTGGCCCATCACTATGTAGATCAGGCCGGGTTTGAACTCACAGAGATCTGCCTGTCTGCCTACCTCCCATAAACTGTGCTTGTGAGTGTGTAAGCTATCACACCTGCCCGATTTTTTTTGTTTTTTTGGTTTTTTTGGGGTTTTTTTTGTTTTTGTTTTTTGAGACAGGGTTTCTCTGTGTAGCCCTGTCTGTAGACCAGGCTGGCCTCGAACTCAGAAATCCGCCTGCCTCTGCCTCCTGAGTGCTGGGATTAAAGGTGTGCGCCACCATTGCCTGTGAAGCATTTATTACATAATGTTTCATGATTATGGGATGGGATGCAGCTCAACTCTGAGAAACAGAAATTCAAATTTTATAGAAAACAGAAACTTAATGTAGCTGGTTCTTGAGGTACAAGGTCTGGCTGAGCTAGAATGCGTATCAATCCTCTCTCCAAGTGCTGAGATTAAAGATACTTCTTAGGGCTGGAGAGATGGCTCAGCAGTTAAGAGCACTGACTGTTCTTCTAGAGATCCTGAGTTCAATTCCCAGCAACCACTTGGTGGCTCACAACCATCTGTAACAGGATCTGATGCCCCCTTCTGGTGTGTCTGAAGACAGCAACAGTGTACTCATATACATAAAATAAATCTTTTTTTAAATACTTCTGATTAAATACAAAGAAGTTTTATTCCATTTATATGCAACCATCTATTGTGATTTTCATAGTTATTCATGATAAGTAGGGCTACACCTGAAAGCATCTGTAGTACCAGCATCTGGGAGGCAGAAGCAAGAAGATTGGAGATCAGGCTCCTCCACAGCTGTATGATGAGGTGGAGGCCAGCCTGGTGATGTGAGACCCTGTCTCAACCACAATAGCAAGAAGGTGCAAGCTAAACTTATTGGCCACTTGTTTCCAAAAGATTAGAGGAGGAAGCTGCTCTGAGGTGTTGGCACCAGACCATAAACAGATAACCATGTATCTTTCCACAGCTCAGAATGTTCTGAATAGCAAGAAATCCACAAGGTTTGGCAGTTTTAATAACAGTATGTACCATTGAGTTTGTCTACCTCGGAAGCTTGGCTGAGGTTGAGTGCAGATAACTCTAGCACTTGGTAGGAGGGAGCAGGAGGAGCAGGAGTTCAAGGCTGACCCGGGTTACCTGAGATCTCATTTCTAGGAAACAAAACAAGGGCTGGAGAGATGGCTCAATGGGTAAGAGCAACTGATTAACCTTCTGAAGGTCCTGAGTTCAAATCCCAGCAACCACATGGTGGCTCACACAACACAAAACAAAAGAAAAAGCTATAGGGACCATCATTTCAACCAAGCTCATGCCCCTTTGAAGAAGCCAGTTTTTTTTTTCTTGAGGTAGGGATTGCAGGCATGTGCCACCTCCCACTTAAGGAACAATCCTTAAGAAGTTCTTGAGACTTCTGCCACCAGAAGTGGAGATCAAGCTACATCCTACTCTAAAGCCGTCCCACGTGTTTCTAATGTCTTTTATGATTGTGCACCTGCCTCAAGAAGAATAGCAAGAACTTGGAACACTCAGCCACCTCTCCATCCCCGCCTGCTTTTAAGGCTCGCTTTAAATGGAGACTGCTGGCTTTGAGTCCTTCAACGAGTCTTCTCACCTTTTCTTTTCCCATGTCGTAGCTCCCTTCTTTGCCAGCGAGAAGTCTCACTCCTGTGACTCATGTATTTACTCATTCAATTGAGCTTAGAATGCAAATAAATTAGTTCCAAAATGTCTACTCTGTGTTTGTGTGAAATCAAAGTCTACCAGCTGGAGGCCAATATTTGTCTAAGCTGACGGTGGAGGGTCAATGTTCTTCTGTGACTCTCTTTGTCTCCAGAAGCGTGGTTGGAGTATGCATTTGAAATAGGATCGATTGCCAACTGTCTACTCAGCTGGTTAGAGCACGGGGCTGAAGTATGATTTGGGGACTCACGGAGGTGGAACATAGCAGCCGTGCTGTCTTGAGAGGAAGACAGAGGAGGAGGCTCAGTGCAGCCGTCGGGCCAGCTGGTCTGTATAGCAAAGTCCTGGTCAGCTGAGGCTTCATAAGAGAGCCTATCGAAAGACAAACAACAAAATAAAATCATAAGATAAAATGAAATAAAATATAAACAAAAATATACAAAGAAAAATCTTAGATTTCTTTCTGCTTGAATTTCATTTTAGGCTTCTCCTTAGGCTGGTCTTATTCATTTATATATGTTGGATATGGAAACATTCACATCGTTTAGGTAAGCGTAATTAATTATAAACAAAGATGTGCTCAGGGAGCACAATTCATCTTGTTCTCACTTGTCTGTTCTTTTTCTTCATCAGATCCCCAGCTCCTTTTCATTTCCATTCCCTCCCTCCTCCCTCCTCCTTCCTCCCTCTGTGCCTCCCTTCCTGCTATTTTTCCTTCCCTCCTCCCTCCTCCCTCCTCCCTCCTCCTTCCTCCCTCTTCCCTCCTCCCTCTGTGCCTTCCCCCCTGCTATTTTTCTCTTCCTTCCTTCCTTCCTTCCTTCCTTCCTTCCTTCCTTCCTTCCTTCCTTCCTTCCTTCCTTCCTTCCTCCCTCCCTCCTTCCTTTCTTCCTCCCTCCCTCCCTTCTTCCTTCCTCCCTTCCTTCCTCCTTCCTTTCTTCCTCCCTCCCTTCTTTCTTCCTTCTTTCCTTCTTTCATCTATCATCCATCTATCATCTATCATCCATCTATCTATCATCTATCTATCTATTCTCTGTGTGTGCTCACCTGTGTGCACACCCCACACAGTGACTGTAAAAGGCACAGGCAGCCTGTAGATGTTGGCTTCCTCCTTACACCCTGTGCGTCCCAGAGACTGAAGTCAGGTCATCAGGCTTGGCAGCAGATTCCTTCCCCTGCTGAGGTTTCTCACTGACCATCGTTTTTGAATCCCAGATCCTTCATTTCCCAAAGGCTTGGACTAACAGGTGTGAGCTGTCACAGCCGATTCATCAAATCAACTTTAGGTTTGTATTTCATTTGTGTGAGTGAGTCTCTTCCTCTGCCCTCCTCTTTCTTTTTTTTCTTCTTTCCCTCCCTCCTTCCTTTCTCCCTTCCTTCCTTCCCTCCCTCCCTCCTTCCTTTCTCCCTTCCTTCTCTCCCTCCCTCCTTCCTTTCTTCCTTCCTTCTCTCCCTTCCTCCTTCCTTTCTTCCTTCTCTCCCTCCCTCCTTCCTTCCTTTCAGCATTCGACTCATGGTCAGGACCTCACCTGACTTCTTTTCTGTCCTTTAAATATTACCCACAGATCCCTTATGTTTATTGTACTTACTGGTTTTGTTTTAGTTTTTGTTTTTTGTTTTTTTGAGACAGGGTTTCTCTGTATAGCCCTGGCTGTCCTGGAACTCACTCTGTAGACCAGGCTAGCCTCAAACTAAGAAATCCACCTGCCTCTATCTCCAGAGTGCTGGGATTAAAGGCATGTGCCACTACTGCCCAGCTGTATTTACTGTTTTGTGATGCATTGTGGATAACTTCTTTGACATGTTTTCAATCTATTCTCTTTGCAGCTGTGTTTCTGACCTAAGTAAGTTTTTTAAAAATATTTTTTAAAGATATATGTATTTTATGTATATGTGCACACTGTAGCTGTCTTCAGACACACCAGAAGAGGGCATCAGATCCCATTACAGATGGTTGTGAGCTACCATGTGGTTGCTGGGAATTGAACTCAGGACCTCTGGAAGAGCAGTCAGTTCTCTTAACCACTGAGCCATCTCTCCAATCCATAAGTAAGTTTTAAAATTTCTATGATTTAGACATTTTGATGCAGTACTGTACATTGAACCCAGGCTACCACCACATCTCCGTATCTGTTTTCTAATTCCTCTTCTAATTTATCTTCTCCTCCTCTTCTTCCTTCTTTCTCTTCCTCCATCTCCTTCCTTTTCTTCTTTCCTTTAAGATAGGTTCTGGTGTAGCCCAGGCTGGCCTTGAATTCACTTTGCAAACAAGAGTGACTGAACTTCTGGCCTTCCCACCTCCATCTCTAACTGCTGGAGTTGCTGCTGTCCCTGACAATGCTCAGCCCAGCCTTGGCTTTGTGCAGACTAGACAAACACTCTATCAACTGCAACACATCCGAGCTCAGATTCAGCCTGTTCTTGAATCAGATGACTCTGCATTAGTTTTCTGTTGAGTGTTAGTTTTTTTTTTTTTGCTTTGTTTGGTTATTTTGAGCATAATAATAGCATAATTTCTCACATTCTTTGCCTGCTTCAGGCTCTCAAGGTGTAAATGCTTTTAGTGAGGGTTTTTACCCTCCGCAGTATGTTTTCTTCTGTTTCATTACTTTTGTTTGGTGTGTGTGTGTGCATGCATGTGCGTGCGTGTGTGCGTGTGTGTGTGTGTGTGTGTGTGTGTGTGTGTGTGTGTTTACGTGTGCCACAGAATTTGTGTGAGCATATGGAGAGTACTGGAGAACAGTCCGAGGGAGTTGGTTCTCTCCTTCCACTTTGCTGTCTCCAGGGAAGAGACTCCAGCTACTTCATTCCGTCCAAGTGCTGGGTAGCTCACCGAGTCCTCTCACTGGCCCACACTGTATCTTTTCTCCACACCAAGAAATTACCTTTCATGTGGTTCTCCACAGAAATTGCTCATACCGTGGGTCACGTAAGCATCCCTGTGCAAGTTCACGATTGCTCCTCAAAGGTCTCCCCTGCCTCAGGGGAGTTTCTATATTGACTTCTCAGCTCAAGGGCCTCACCACAGAGAGGAGCCAAGTTGGCGGGTGACGCAGTGTCCATTGGTCCCTGAGCCTCGGTGACAGCTGCGGCTATTGGATCAGCCTGCTGCACTTCCATCTCGCCAGCCACCAAGGAGACGAGTCCAAATGCACTTGGGCCTGGCAGGAGGTGCAAACTCCGTTCCATTTCAGTGCAGTTGCTTCTGAGGGCCAGGCCAGGGGTTGGTGTCACAGCGGAGACACACTGAGCCTGGGAAACCCCTAATCTTCCCAGTCATTTCATTTATGTCTTCCAAGACAGGATCTCCTTATGTTGCTCAGTCTGGCCTCATTTTCTCCACCGAGATGATGCCCCTCGCCTCAGCCTCTGAAGATCTAGAGCTACAAACAAGGTCCTGGAAGAGCCCAAGTCTTGCCTTTGTGAGTGTGATCCTAGTCATTGAGCCATCTCTCCAGCGCCAAGCCCAGGTGTCTGGAGGAAGGCTGGGAACATATATTAAAAAAATATTGTAGGTATGTATCGCTGGGATTGGCGTTATGCCAATTTATAAAGCAGTTCTTTGAAAACTACACACCTAATACCTTGGATGGCTGTGCAATGGGACTCCATAGAGAAGGACAGAAGGAGTCCTTGGGTTAATTTTTAGGAGCAAAAATCTCCTTTTTTGCACCAAACACAGAATAGAGATGTTGTTGGCAGCCCTTCTTCTTCTTCTTCTTCTTCTTCTTCTTCTTCTTCTTCTTCTTCTTCTTCTTCTTCTTCTTCTTCTTCTTCTTCTTCTCCTCCTCCTCCTTCTTCTCCTTCTTCTCCTTCTCCTTCTGCTTCTGCTT
Organism: Apodemus sylvaticus; assembly: GCF_947179515.1. NCBI lineage: Eukaryota > Metazoa > Chordata > Mammalia > Rodentia > Muridae > Apodemus > Apodemus sylvaticus. Next base: position 27,795,720 of record NC_067478.1, read on the forward strand.
CTCCTTCTCCTTCTCCTTCTCCTCCTCCTCCTCCTCCTCCTCCTCCTCCTTCTCCTCCTCCTCCTCCTTCTTCGTTTTATTTATTTAATATAGGAGTACACTGTAGCTATCTTCAGACACACCAGAAGAGGGCATCAGATCCCATTACAGATGGTTGTGAGCCATCATGTGGTTGCCGGGAATTGAACTCAGGACCTCTGGAAGAGAAACCGTGTTCTCGGCCGCTGAGCCATCCCTCCAGCATCCTCCTCATGCTTCTTTTTTTTTTTTTTATTCGATATATTTTTTATTTACATTTCAAACGATTTCCCCTTTTCTAGCCCCCCACTCCCCGAAAGTCCCGTAAGCCCCCTTCTCTCCCCCTGTCCTCCCACCCACCCCTTCCCACTTCCCCGTTCTGGTTTTGCCGAATACTGTTTCACTGAGTCTTTCCAGAACCAGGGGCCACTCCTCCTTTCTTCTTGTACCTCATTTGATGTGTGGATTATGTTTTGTCCTCATGCTTCTAAAGACAATGGAGCCCACTCTAGAAAAGCAGAGGTATAATACAGAGAAAAGCATCCATGTCTCATGACAATGGGAGATCTCACCTAAGAAAGCAGAGTTGAGAGACTGAGAAAAGAAATTTATGTCTTGGCCGTATCATCTGAGCTCTGGATAAAGTCAAGTCTTGACTGTTTCATCCCTGTATCTGCTGGGCCCAAGACAATGGTCCCATTGATTGAACAAGTCTGTTTGGACTAACCCCTAAGTTCCCTGACAATTTTTTTGTCCTTTTTTATTCTTTTTCTCTCATATATTATATCCCAACTGCAGTTCCCCTCCCTCAGTCTCTCCCCCCACCTCCTTTTCCCCCCAGATTCATGCCTCTCCTGCCCTTCCCTCAGAAAAGAGTAGGCCCCTCAAGGACATCAACCAAACACAACATAACAAGCTACAGTAAGACCAGGTGCATACCCTCACATCAAGGCTGGATGAGGCAACCCAGTAGGATGAAAAGGGTCCTAAAGGTGGGCAAAAGAGAGCCAGAGCCAGTCCCTGCTCCCACTATTAGGAATCTCACAAGAACACCAAGCTACACAATCGAGACACAAAAGCAGAGGACCTAGCTCAGACCACACTGATCTCTGCTGGGCCCACTTGAGTCCTAGTCTATTGATTCTGTGGGCTGTGTGCATGTGTCCTGGGTCCCTTTGTTGATTCTGTGGGCTGTGCGCGTGTGTCCTGGGTCCCTTTGTTGATTCTGTGGGCTATGCACGGGTGTCCTGGGTCCCTTTGTTGATTCTGTGGGCTGTGCGCCCGTGTCCTGGGTCCCTTTGTCTCCTATCCTTCCTCCCCTCCTCCTCCTCCTCCTCCTCCTCCTCCTCCGCAGGACTCTCCAAGCTCCACCTAACGCTTGCTTGGCCATGGGACTCTGCTTCTGCTCGCATCCCGTTCATTACTGGTTGAAGTCTCTGGATGACAGTTGTGCTAGGCTCCTGTCCCAGCACTTCCTACAGGAAGGACAAACTGTACATTGGAAATTTGGGGGTTGGGTTGGTGTCTCATATCCCTCCACTTGCAGCCTTTCCCGGGTTCAGAGGACAGCCGTCCAAACCCAAATTTTAAAAAGACCACAGGCAAAAGTGTCTTATCTTTGCCCTGAGGAAGACTTTATCTTTCTTCTCTTTATTGAGAAATTCCTATTCTCTCACACAGATGGAAATGCTATGTCTAGCTTCCAAGGCCATGTTCTATACAAATGAATATGCTTAAAAGGAGAGTTAAGAAGTCTGTCAGAGCTCTCGCTCTTGCCTTCTTGCTCCCACTCTATTCCCCTCCCCCTCTCTGCCCATGTGTCCATGGCCGGCCTCTATTCCACTGCTCCTTTACACACACACACTCTCTCCCCCCCCCCTCTGCCTTTCTCTGTCTCTACTACCCTCTCAACTCCCCTCCCCATGCCCTGAATAAACTCTATTCTATACTCAGAAAAGAAAAGGAAAGAAAAGAAAAGAAAAGAAAAGAAAAGAAAAGAAAAGAAAAGAAAAGAAAAGAAAAGAAAAGAAAAGAAAAGAAACCCGTTGGAAGGCCTGAGGGAGCTCTGCAGAAAACTGTCAACAGAAAGGAGTTGATATTCTCTATTCACACCTGTATTCACACCTGCAGTAGCATGACCAGGGGCTCAGAATGTGTCTTTCTTGATAGTATGCTCTAGTCTTCTAGGTGCCTCTGTGTGTGTGTGTGTGTGTAATTTTTCTTCATCTCAAATTTTTATTACATTTATATTTATTTTATCTGTCTCTGTGTGTACTTGTTTGTACAGCCCAAAGCACACCATGGTACACCTGGCTTTCAGGACTCAGTTCTCTCCTTCCATCTTGTGAATCCCAGGGATCAAACTCAAGTTACCAAACTTGGTGGCAAGGGCCTTTACCCAAACCATCCTGCTGGGCCCTGTTGTTAAACATTAACCATCCTCTCTTTCTCTTTCCTTCCTTCCTTTCTCCCTCCTTCCTTTTCTCTTCTGAGACATGATTTCTCTTTGTAGGCTAGGTCAGCCTAGGACTCACTATGTAGCCCAGGCTGGTCTCAGACTCACAGTGCTCCTCCTGCCAAGTTTCTTGAGTGTTGAGATGGTGGGTGAGACATACCTCGCTCCATATTTATTTATTTCATCTAGAGTGAAGCACTCATGGGGAGAGCTTGGGATTCGGCTCAGCCACTCCCTTGTCAGATGTTAAAGGTTGTTGCTGCTTCCTCCTTAAACTGCTGTAAGATTATGTCTCCACCATATCTTACCTGCCACCGTTTGTGACACCTGCTTATTACCAAGCTCAGATTCTACATAACTATCTAAGTATCTAACCCAACTGCAATCCAGAGAAAGTGCTTGGTTAAATTCAGAGTGACGTTCCATGTAACTGACCTGAACACTGAACTATTAGGAAGGTGGGCCTGAGGAAAAAGGCTAAGTGTAGTAAGACTTCCTTTGCAAGCGTGAGAACTTGAGGTCATAGCCTCAGCATTCATGGGACAAGCTGGGCTTAGCCATGTTCGCCTGTAACCCAGCACTGCGAGGAGACACAGGCACACTGAGGCTTGCTGCTGTCAGCTAAGCTCCAGGTTCAGTGGAAGACGCTGTCTGTAAGAATAAGGCAGAGGAATGGCAGTTCAGAACACATCCTCCTCTGGTCTCCATGTGTCTTCCCCCCCCCCACACACACACCTCAAAGTCTTTTTGTTTATTCTTTACTCCATTTTTACAGTCCAGTCTTCATCCCCCTTCCAATCTGGACCCCTCCCCATCCTATACCTCCTCCCTCCATCTATAAGAGGATGTCCTCCCCCACCCCACCCCCAGGCCACCCCACTCCCAGACCTCCCCACTCCCCGGGGCTCAAGTCTCTTGAGGGTTAGGTGCATCTTCTCTCACTGAGTCCAGACCAGGTGGTTCTCTGCTGTATATGTGCCAGGGGTCTCTCACATCAGCTGGTGTATGCTGCCTGGTTGGTGGCTCAGTGTCTGAGAGATCCCTGAGGTCCAGGTCAGTCGAGACTACTGCTCTTCCCTGAGGTCTCCCTCCTCCTCAGCTTCTTCCAGCTTTTCACCCAATTCAATCACAAGGGTCCCCAGCTTCTATCCATTGGATGGGTGCTAGCATCTGCATCCAACTCTTTCAGCTGCTTGTTGGACACACAATCTTTAAAAATAACAATAAAAATAAAAAGCACGGTGTATGACAGTAGATACCTATAATCCCAGAACTCAAGAGATGAAAGCAGGATTGCTGTGAGTTTGAGACTGTCTTGGACTATACAGTGAAATCCTGTCTCCAAATTAAAAAAAACAAAAAACAAAAAACAAAAAAACAGCTGGGCATGGTGGTCAGGAGTCAGAGGCAAGTAGATCTCTATGAGTTCAAGGACATCCTGATCTACACAAGGGGTTCCAGCTCAATGAGGGCTATGTTGAGAGACCCTGTCTCAAAAATAAGCAAACAAATAAAACCTCAATAAATAAATAAGTCCATGAAATGTTATATGCCTAATTTGGAATTAAGGGGGAACAAAGAGATGGTAATTAACATTGTTTGACATTGTAATTAACATTGTTTGACATTTGTCATCATTCTAATTCCTCGCTGGATTCTAGATTCTAGGGGATAGTTAAAGAACTGAGAAGGTTTGCGGCTGCAGAGCACATCAGTCACAGTACGATCCAGGTTCAAGGCTTACTGTGATCCGTGCTTTCCCGGGAGTCCTCATGCCCAGGGTACTGACGCCTTCCCCAAAGCCTTCCCTGCTTGGCATTAGACGTTGATAATCAACACTGGGGTAGAATTCATTTTCCTTCTTTCTTCCTTTCTTCCTTCCTTCTTTATTTTGATGGCTTCCCTGACAGATTTGATTATTCTTGTATGCCCCCCATGCCCTTTCAAATGCATCTGTAGCTATGTCAGCTTGAGCCCTATTAAATTTATGGAGACAACACTTTCCTTAGAGAGAGCTGTCCTGAAGCTGGGGACTCATTGTATCACCACCATCAGACACACAGCTGGTGCCACCACCATCAGACACACAGCTGGTGCCACCACCATCAGACACACAGCTGGTGTCACCACCATCAGACACACAGTTGTGGTGAAAGAAATGTTTGTTGACTAGGCCAGGAAGGATGTAATGATCTGAGTTTAAATCATCCCGGTCTTTCAGACCTATACAGCATGCTATTAATTCGCCTGGAGTTTGGGGACCTGGCTCGCTGGTAGCATTCTTGTCTAGCATGGAGAAAACTCTGGGTTCAATCCTCAGCCCCAAAAATAAACAACGAAGAGAAAATGGAGCTGACCTCCTCCAGAACCTGTTGCCCAGGTTGTTGTCTTTAGAATCCAAGTTTGGCTTCATCAGATGACCTAAGTTCACCATGAACTTCTCCCAGGCCAACTATCAACTGTTAGATGAAGCCCGTGTACGCTGATTGCCACAGCTGCATGCTGCAACAAGACAGAAGTCCCTTTATGCTTCCCCAGTTCCTTATCTCAGACGCTGCTCACCAAGTACACTGATTTCCCATGAGACTCAAGCCGGGTGCTGTGCTCATTCCTGTAATCCCAGGACTGAGTCAGGATGGTCCCTGGGAGGCTGAGACCAGCTTGGACTCAAAATGAGACACTGGATTTGTTTAAAGGATCTCTTTTTATTTATTTTTTCCATTTATTTATTTGTTTGCTTGTTTATTCATTTTACATCCCGATTGCTGTATCCCTTCCCAGTCCTCACCTCCCCAACCTTCCCTCCCTCCTCCTCTGAGTGGGTAAAGGTACCACCCACCCCACCCCCATATATCCCCACCCTGGCACAGCAAGTCACTGCAAGACTAGATCCGTCCTCTCCCACTGAGGCCAGACCAGGCAGCCCAGCCAGGAGTACTGATACCACAGACAGGCAACAGCTTTAGGGACAGCTCCCACTCCCGTTGCTGGGGGACCCACATGAAGAAGGAGTTGCACACCTGACACATACGTGCAGGGACCTAGATCCAGTCCGCCGTGTTTGCTTTATTGTTGGTGGGTCAGTCTCTGAGAGCACCCAGGAGTCTGAGTGCCTTACTTGGCTCTGTTAGTCTTCCTGTGAAGTTCCTATCCCCCTTGGGGTCGTCAATCCCAGACCCAACTCTCCCATGAGATTCTCCAATGTTTGGCTGTGAGTCTCTGCATCTGTTTCAGTCAGCAGCTGGGTGGAACCTTTCACAAGACAGCTGTGCTAGACTCCTGTCTGCAAGCATGACCGAGGACCATTGATAGTGTCAGGGATTGGTGCTTGCCCATGGGATGGGTCTCAGGTTGGGCTGGTTATTGGTTGGCCATTCCCTCAGTCTCTGCTCCATCTTTGTCCCTGCATTTCTTGTAGACAGGACAAATTTTGGGTGAAAGTTTTGTGCGTGGGTTGGTATCTGTATCTCTCCACTGCTAGTCCTGCCTGGCTACAGGAGGTGGCCTCTTCAGGTTCCATAGCTCCACTGCTATGAGTCTCAGCTAAAGCACCCCCATAGGCTCCTGGAAGCCTCCTTCACCCCAGGTCTCTGGTATGTTCTAGAGATGCCTCCCCACCCCACCCCACCTGCCTCAGATCTCCATCCACTGTCCTGACCCTCTAACCCTCTCTCCTGTCTCTCCTCACATCTGGTCCCAAAGCCCCATTCCCCTCCCCATCCTCTGTCTCATTCAGTTCCCTCCCTCCATCTGCCTCCCAGGACTATTTCATTCTCCCTGCTAAGTGAGATTCGAGCGTCCTTGCTTGGGCCTTCCTTCTTGTTTAGCTTTTTTGGGTCTGTGGACTGTTGTGTGGGTATCCTGTACTTTATGGTTAATATATGTAGTACATACTATGCATGTCCTTTTGAGTCTGGGTTACTCAGAATGATATTTTCTAGCTCCTACAAAATTTATGATATCCTTGTTTTAAATAGCCAAATAGTATTTCATTGTGTAAATGAACCACATTTTCTTTCTTTCTTTCTTTCTTTCTTTCTTTCTTTCTTTCTTTCTTTCTTTCTTTCTTTCTTTCTTTCTTTCTTTCTTTCTTTCCTTCTTTCTTTCCTTCCTTCTTTCTTTCTTTCTTTCTTTCTTTCTTTCTTTCTTTCTTTCTTTCTTTCTTTCTTTCTTTCTTTCTTTCTCTCTTTCTTTCTTTCTTTCTTTCTTTCTTCTTCTTCTTCTGTTTTTTTTGTTTTTTTTTTTGTTTTTTTTTGTTTTTTTTTTTTTTTGTTTTTTGAGACAGGGTTTCTCTGTATAGCTCTGGCTGTCCTGGAACTCACTCTGTAGACCAGGCTGGCCTCGAACTCAGAAATCCGCCTGCCTCTGCCTCCCAAGTGCTGGGATTACAGGCGTGTGCCACCACACCCCCCCACACCCCCACCCCTCCACCCCCGGCTCACATTTTCTTTATCCATTCTTTGGTTGAGGAACATCTGGGTTGTTTCTAGTTTCTGGCTATTACGAATAAAGCAACTATGAACATAGTTGCACAAGTGTCCTCGTGGGATGGTGGAGCATCCTTTGGGTCTAGCTGGGTCTTCAGGTAGAACTATTTCTGATTAACTGAGAAACCACCAGATTGATTTCTAGAGGGGTTGTACAAGTTTGCATATCCAAAAAGATCTCTTAAACAACAACAACAACAACAACAACAACAATATCAAAACCCCACCAATAAACCTATGCACCAGAGAGATGGCTCAGAAGGTGAAGGCACTTGCGGCCAAGGCTGATAACCCACGTTCAATTGCTAGACTCTCTGTAGTGGAAGGAGAGTGGGGACTCTGGAATGTTAGCCTCTGACCTCCACGTGTACCTTGGGGTGTGTGCACTCACGTGAAATAAATCAACGAGGTTTACAAGTCTGTAGGTCTTGTGAGTGTTGTAAGTAGGCTGTGAATGTAGAGTTATCTAGTGTGTCTGAGGCCCTGGGTGTGACCACCAGCCCAGAAAGACAGCACAGGCCTGTAATCAAAGAATTTAGAAGATGGAGGGAAGACAATCAGAAGCTTAGGATCATTCTTAGCCATATAGCAAACATGAGGCCAGAGCCCTGGGATACATGGGACTCTGTCCAAAACAGAAAATCTGCAAAAGAAAGTCTTAAAATTCATTTAGAAACTCAGTGAATTTTAGCTTAGTCATGTTTTGTAACCTTTAAAGATAAATTTTAAGTTGGGTGTGCCTTTAAATTCAGCACTCAGGAGGCAGTCTCTGAGTTTGAGGCCAGTCCAGGGACATGTAGTGAGGCACCCTGCCTCATAACAAATGTATTTATATATATCTATTTATTGGGGAAATTTCCACTTAAACTAAGTCCTGGCTGGGCCAAATGCATTAGTGTTCACTAACTCAAGTTTCCATAATACCCTGCTCCTTGGGTCTTTACCCAAGTGTGCAATACCTTTGAAACATTAGTCCTCATCCTCTGTTCACTGTGATATCCCAAGGGTGTTGATACAGTTGCTGATGGAGCTAGAAAACTGTTTAGGTAGGGGTCGTGGTGGCCTCATCCATTAATTTAAAAGAGATGCTACAATTGGGTTCTTTGTGGTTTAACTGACTTGTGAGTAATTAGTTTGAGAGATGAATGGGTTTAATTAAGGAGGCCACCATTTCCTCATTGTATTTAACATCTCTCATTACAAAGAGCTAAGTTCTAATGATCGGATTTTAAGATTTAAATTTCAGTTTAACCTAATGGCTTGTAATCAGGATGCCTTATAATCAGGATATCCAGGTTTCTCTTCTCTCCTCTCTCTCTCTCTGAAAATATTCTTTTCTCATACAATATATCCTAATTATGTTTTTCCTCGGTCTACCCTCTACTCCCCCAAGTCCCTCTCTGCCCCCTCCCCACCCATGAGTCTACTACTCCGTTGCTGTCTCTCCTTAGAAAAGAACAGGTTTTGTATTAGTCAGGGTTCTCTAGAGTCACAGAACGTATGGATAGTCTCTATATAGTTAGGGAATTTGTTGATGATTTACAGTCTGTAGTCCAACTCCCCAATAATGGTCAGCACAGGAGAGGTGAAATTTATGACGACATGACTTGTTTGGACCTTTGGTTTCCAGGCATGAAATAGACAGGAAGCCTACTACGTATCTGTTTGATCTGTATAAGCAGAACAGTTCTCAAACAAATGAAAGAAAGGCTACATTGGATCGTGGCAAAAGGCTGTCTCGGCCAGTGAATCCATTTCCAGACTTGAGTCAGTTTGCAGATCCAGAAACCCTTGAATGAAGGGGTGGCCAGGTTCCCCTGAGGAAGGATCTTGATAAGACACCTGAAAGTTTTGCTGTTAGTCTTTCTCCAAATTCTTTCCCAGAGGGACTTACAGCCTTTTACAAGGGTAACTGTACACTGGGGGAAAGGAAATAATCAGACATTCCAGGGTCTACTGGATACTGGTTCTGTGTTGACACTGATCCCAGGAAACATTGTGGCCCTCCAGTTAGGGTAGGGGCTTATGGAGGACAGGTGATTAATGGAGTTTTGACTGATGTCTGACTCACAGTAGGTCCAGTAGGTCCCCAAACACATCCTGTGGTCATTTCCCCAGTTACAGAATATATAATTGGGATAGATATATTCAGAAATTGGCAGAGTCCTCACATTGGTTCCCTGATCTGTGGAGTGAGGACTATTATGGTTGGAAAGGCTAAATGGAAGCCTTTAGAGTTGCCTCTGCCAAAGAAAATAGTGAATCAAAAACAGTATCGTATTCCTGGAGGAATTGCCGAAATTACTGCCACTATCAAGGACTTGAAAGATGCCGGGGTGGTGGTTCCCACCACATCTCCCTTTAACTTTCCCATCTGGCCAGTGCAGAAGACAGATGGATCATGGACAATGACAGTTGACTATTGAAAACTAAATCAGGTAGTAACTCCAATTGCAGCTGCTATACCAGATATAGTTTCATTACTTGAGTAAATTAACACATCTGCTGGTACCTGGTATGCAGCTATTGATCTGGCAAATGCCTTCTTCTCAGTATCTGTCTATAAGGACCACCAGAAGCAATTTGCTTTCAGTTGGCAAGGCCAGCAGTATACCTTTACAGTTTTGCCTCAAGAATATATTAACTCTCCGTCCCTGTGTCATAACTTAGTTAGAAGGAATCTTGATCATTTGTCTCTTCCACGAAATATCACATTGGTGCACTATATTGATGACATTATACTGATTGGACCAAGTGAGCAGGAAGTAGCAACGACTCTGGATTCATTGGTAACATATATGCATATCAAAGAATGGGAAATAAATCCAACCTGACCATTACAGGGTATGTCATTATAAACATCGTTTTGCCAACAAATTGGGAAAAGATCTTCACCAACCCTACATCAGATAGAGGGCTAATATCCAATATATACAAAGAACTTAAGAAGTTAGACCCCAGAAAAACAAATAACCCTATTAAAAAAATGGGGTACAGAGCTAAACAAAGAATTTTCACCTGAAGAACTTCGGATGGCTGAGAAGCATCTTAAAAAATGCTCGACTTCATTAGTCATTAGGGAAATGCAAATTAAAACAATCCTGAGATTTCACCTTACACCAGTCAGAATGGCTAAGATTAAAAATTCAGGAGACCAGCCTGGCGGTGGTAGCTCACGCCTGTAATCCCAGCACTCTGGGAGGCAGAGGCAGGTGGATTTCTGAGTTCGAGGCCAGCCTGGTCTACAGAGTGAGTTCCAGGACAGCCAGGGCTACACAGAGAAACCCTGTCTCGAAAAAACCAAATCCAAAAAACCAAAAAACAAAAACCAAAAAAAAATTCAGGAGACAGCAGGTGTTGGTGAGGATATGGAGAAAGAGGAACACTCCTCCACTGCTGGTGGGGTTGCAAATTGGTACAACCACTCTGGAAATCAGTCTGGTGGTTCCTCAGAAAACTGGGCATGTCACTTCCAGAGGATCCTGCTATACCACTCCTGGGCATATACCCAGAGGATTCCCCAGCATGTAGTAAGGATACGTGCTCCACTATGTTCATAGCAGCCCTATTTGTAGTAGCCAGAAGCTGGAAAGAACCCAGGTATCTCTCAACGGAAGAATGGATGCAAAAAATGTGGTATATATATATATATATATATATATATATATATATACACACAATGGAGTACTAGTCAGCCATTAGAAACAATGAATTCATGAAATTCTTAGACAAATGGATGGAGCTGGAGAACATCTTACTAAGTGAGGTAACCCAGTCTCAAAAGATCAATCATGGTATGCACTCACTAATAAGTGGATATTAGCCTAAAAAATTGGAATACCCAAAACATAATCCACACATCAAATGAGGTACAAGAAGAATGGAGGAGTGGCCCCTGGTTCTGGAAAGACTCAGTGTAGCAGTATAAGGCAAAACCAGAACAGGGAAGTGGGAAGGGGTGGGTGGGAGAACAGGGGGAGGGAATGGGGCTTTGTGACTTTCGGGGAGTAGGGGGCCAGAAAAGGGGAAATCATTTAAAATGTAAATAAAAAATATATCGAATAAAAAAAATCACACAAAAAAACATTGTTTTGTCTACGCTGTCCATTATAATAACTACAATCATCTTGTCTCTGGCGATTCAATGCTGCCACCTGGTCCTTGTTACCTCGGGGCCCAAATAAACCCATTGAATTTAATTCATCTAATCGAGCAGCAGCATCTCCAACCCTAAGGTCTGGCACAAGGAAAAGGGAAAGAGCAAAACTCTTCAAATGTGCTGGTGCCCCTCTCACCAGTTTGCATCTTATAGGATTGGTGAAGGGCCTATCTCCTGGGCCTTCCCATTGAAGAGGATTAGGTTTTATACAACATATCCACTCTAGCATTGCACTTTCCCTGAGCCTTAAAATCCCATCATCAACACTAAGCCAAGAGAGAGATATCAGGCATCTCCATCTCCTTTTCAGTAGGCAGCAGGGCCAGGCCTGGGATTTAGAGGACTCCTCTGGTAGCCACACTAGGGAGCAGACGGTTTTTATGGTGACAGGGCTGTTGGCTTTGGAATTGTGGAGACTTGGATTCTGCCTTTCTTGCTCAACATTTGTGTATCCTTAGGCAACATCTGTGTATCCTTAGGCTAAATCACCTCCCATCCTTGAGTATTATCAATAAAACATGGAAATAAAAGCATCTCCCCTGAGTGGTGTTAGCTGACAACTCATAAAAATCACTTGGTTAGCTAGGTGGTGGTTGGTGGTACATACCCGCCTTTAACCACAGCACTTGGGAAGCAGAGGCAGGAAGGTATCCATGAGTTTGAGGCCAGCTTGGTTTACAAAGGGAGTTCCAGGACATCCAGGGCAGCATAGAGAGATCCTATCTCAAAAGACTTAAATAACCAAACAACCAAACACACATACTTGGTCTGTAGACAGGATTTCTAACTGCTATTGTTATTTTCTTAATTTTTACAATTATATTGTCTCTTGTGGTAGTGCTGCAAATAGCTTTCGATGCCCTGCCCAAGCTCTAGGATTGGGCTGTGCTTCCAGCCTCTACCCAGCTTCTCTTGCATCCACATATAAAAGATACAGACACACAGTTGCTCAATTTCAACTTGCCTTCTTGGCACAATTGTTTGGCGATACTATCTCGCGCCTGGAAAAGCATGCCCTTATCAATACTCTTAGCTCTGCACCTCTCACCTGCTTAAACTTTAATTGCTAAACTCCCTTGACCACCACCTGTAGGAGCAGACTGTGTGCCCACTCCATTTTTAGATCTCTCATGGCTGGTCAACTTTTCTCCATCAGAAGCCTGGAGAACTCTGTCTCTTCCTTATGTCAGTCTCTTTTCCTCCAGGGAACCAGAAGTCCCAGCTATTCCTTCTATTGAGCAATTGACTCATGGCTTCTTTATTGACAGATCAAGAACCAATTGAGGAATAGGACCTTAGCAAAAGAACCACCTTACATGGTAGTGCATGCCAGTAGAATATGCTTAAGAGGCAGAGGCAGGAGGCTAGCCTGGGCTACATGTTTTAGCTGGTTGTAGTAGTGCACACCTTTAATCTCAGCACTTGGGACACAAACACAGGTGCATGTCTGTGAGTTTACAGTCATCTTGAACTATAGAGTGAATTCTAGGCCACCTAGGACTATATACTGGACTCTGTCTAAATTTTTTAAATTGTGTGTGTGTGTCTGTGCCAGAAGACACATTTTGGTAGTCAGTTCTCTGCTCCTGCTGTGGACTTGGGAACTGAACTCTTTGGAGTTGCTCAAGACAGGAGGGAGGGAAAATCATGGAGTATTCTAATAGTTCAAAAATGAGAGTAAGCCTGCACTAAGACACAACTTCTGGTCCAATGAACAGACTAAGGCAGCGTCAAAGATGACTTGTGGACCTGTAAGTGTATTATTTGCTACAGATAAGTGTAGAAATACCATACAATGAAATTTCAGCTTGAGAAGTAGGGAGTAAGGGAGGGAGGGTGAGAGAAAAACTTGCTTTACTTAATGGCCCTAAGGAAGTTGTGATGGTTTGAATGTGCTTGGTCCAGGGAGTGGCACCTCCTAATAGGAGGTGTGGCCTTGTTGGAGTTCTGGGGGTCTAGCCTGACATACACAGAATCTGGGTTCTCAACTGGAAGCTGGGATATCTGGAAGGTGAGTAAGAAAACAAAAGATAACTTCTCAGGTACAAGCTGACAGGCAATTTTCAAGGCTTGAACTCTCTCTCTCTCTCTCTCTCTCTCTCTCTCTCTCTCTCGCTTGAAGCTTGAGGCTGTGCACTCTCGAGGCTGGAGGTTGTGATCTCTTGTTCACCCCTTCTCTCTCTCTCACACACACTCCTCTGTGCATTCTTTCCCCACTTTTTTCTTGCCCCAGTCTTTTATTGTTACTTAAAAAGCAGGTACAGAAAGAGACATTGTATAATCATTACCAGATCAAATTCAAAAGAATGACCACATCTCACAGAGAATTAAGAATTATGATTGTTTTCCAAAGTTTCAGGCTTCTCCTATTCCCAGGCCTGTGGCCAAAATAATAACTGCAAACTTACCATTATTTAAACTTTAACTTTTGACTTGCTTATTATACTTAATATGCTTCAGCGCTCAGAGCTCCAAGGTCAGCTACATGCAGTTTCCTGTGAAGCTCTAATGATAAGTGACATGGGCAAAGGTGCTAGGCAGAGCAAGAAAGAGTCAGGCTAACCCTTAACTCAGCAGTTCTGCTAGCTTTCTGCTTCTGCACGTTGCACACAATGACTCTCCTAAGAGTCCCAGTGCTTTGACTTAGTTTTACTAGCATAAGATTTTATATATTCTAAACTGGGAGGTGGTGGCATACACCTGTAATCCCAGCACTCTGGAAGGCAGAGGCAGGCAGATTTCTGAGTTCGAGGCCAGCCTGGTCTACAGAGTGAGTTCCAGGACAGCCAGGGCTATACAGAGAAACCCTGTCTTGAAAAAAAAAACCAAATCCAAAAAAAAAAAAAAAACCCACCCCAAAAAGATTTTATGTATTCTATACTCAATTATTCACACATTTCCAAAGGAGACCAGGAACTACTCTCAAATGCTGTACAAAACTCTTCTTATAACTTCAATTGCTTTTTCCTTTCTCAGAGTCCCAATGTTGGCTTTGCTTCACTTTCTTGATTTATTTCTAAACATAATTTATTCAAATTTTCTTCGCAAGTCAAGCATTAATCTGAAACTACCATTGTGCAGCTATTGTATTATTTCCAAGAAGAGAGTGTACAGCACGTACCCGGGCCATTAGGACTGTGCTGTGCTGTGCCCCTATGCCTCAATTTTTGATTGTTTAAAAATCATTACATTAGTCGGGCGGTGGTGGCACACACCTTTAATCCCAGCACTTGGGAGGCAGAGGCAGGCGGATTTCTGAGTTTGAGGCCAGCCTGGTCTACAGAGTGAGTTCCAGGACAGCCAGGGCTACACAGAGAAACCATGTCTCAAAAAACAAACAAACAAACAAACAAACAAACAACAAAAAGAATCATTACATTAAGGAACATCTAGTTTCACAGAATTCACCAGAGAAAGAAAAAGAAAAGTCAGATATAATAGAATGATTATTCACACCAAGGTCAACTATACAGCCATTGTCCAGGGCTAAGGATAAGGAGAAATGTGAGCAACTTTTTTTTTTTTTTTTTTTTTTTTTTGTTTATAAAGAGCTGCCATGGGCTTCTGAGATGTCTCCATCTAGGCCTGCTGTGGGTGGTTCCTTATTTCTGTCGATGGGTCCCCTGCTTCTCTGGGTCCCAGGTGCCATTATGTTATGGTATGCTATCCCCAACATTGGAGGAAGTGTGTCATTGTGGGTTATGGGCTCTGAGACCCTCCTCCTAGCTGACTGTGAGTTGTTCTTCTCCTGTTTGCCTTCAGAACAAGATGTAGAACTCTTAGCTCCTCCAGCTCCATACCTACCTAGATGCTGCTATGCTTTCTGTCTTGATGATAATGGACTGAACCTCTTGTCCCTTATACAAGTTGTCTTGGTCATGGTGTCTGCTCACAGCAATAGAAACTCTAAGACAGAAGTTGGTTCCCCAGGGACTGGGGTATTGCTGTGTTATGCCTGAGCATGTTTTGTTTTGAGGAATGTGGATTTTGGGACATTGGAAAGCAGTGGAATGCTGGGGCTTAATGGGCCATCCTAGTAGGAATATGGAAGACATTGGTGCTAAGGGTGATTTAACTGTGCAGGGCTGGACCAAGGGGTTTCAGTGGAGAATAATTTTGGTATGTGGCCTAGAGACTGGTTTTGTGGTATTTTAGTGAAGAATGTGGCTGTTTTTTTGCCCTTGTCTGAAGTCTACCTGAGGCTAAGGTTAAAAACATTTATATTAATTGCATTGATAAATGAAGTCTCAAAAAAGCCCAGCAGAGTCTTTGTTCTCTGGTTTAGTCTCATGAAGAACATTTTGATCAAGTGTAATAAGCTTCGAAAGGAAAAGTACATCGTGTATGGATCAAAGACTAAAGGGGCACCAGGAAGTAGAACGGAGATGAACAGGTTAAGGGAGTAGTGAGCTCAGGGCAAGTTCCAGCCTGCTAACTTAGTGTTTATGTGTTTGCAATTGAACAAGGGTTAGTTATATCATGTTAGGCATTATTACCTGGTTGTTTTCATTTGGACTTTTAATCTGGAATGAACTACAATCCAGAAATGGAGGGCACACCTGTGATCCAGATCTTGAGGCTGGAAGAGACAGGCTTTGGATCCAGATCTTGAGGCATAGTGGCCATGAAAAGCTTAGGCCTGCCAGGCAGTGGTGGCACATGCCTTTAATCCCAGCACTTAGGAGGCAAAGGCAGGTGGATTTCTGAGTTCAAGGCTAGCCTGGTCTACAGAGTGAGTTCCAGGACAGTCAGGGCTACACAGAGAAACCCTGTCTCAAAAAAAACAAAAACAAAAACAAAACAACAACAAAACAAAACAAAAAACCAACCAACCAAACAAACAAAAAACGAAAAGCTTAGGCTCAGGCTTGGTGATACACACTTGTAATCTCAAGAGACAAAGCCAAGCAGATTTCTGAGTTCAAGGCCAGCCTGGGACAGAACAAGCTCTAAGTGAAGAAAGGCTTAAGTCCAGGCATGGTGGTACTTGGCTTTGATCCCAGCATTCAGGAGACCAAGCCATGTAGATCGCTGAGTTCAAGATCAATCTACAGAGCAAGTTCCAGGACAGCCAAGCTTAGGCAGGCAGGAGCTGGAAAACAAGACAGCTGGTGATAATGTAATAGAACAAGGCAGCCACATTCTAGCTCCAGAAAGCAGCAAATGTGGCTTCAGCCATGTGGCTCTGACGTTGTAGTCAAGAGGAGACACTGGGACAATTGATGCTAGTTAGCAGGAGCTAAAAAATTAGTGGTGATTAAGGAGAGACCAGCATTACTGAGGTGAAATATGGGAAGTGTTTTCTGAGAGTACAAAGAAGCTGTCTTCCAGAAGTAGCCCAAGGTTGAACCTCATGCTGCAGCTGGACGTGGTGATGTGTAAGAGTCACCCAGGTGGTACTAGTTTTGAAGACAAGAAGGGGTCATGGAGTGAAGCTCAGCACTGTGAGAGGCCAGGGAAGGCAATTGGTAAAGGTGCAGCCTCAGTTGATGGCCTAGGACTAAAGGGGTCATGAAAAGAAGGTGAGGCTTGGCACCATGAAGAGAGCCTACGAGAGGCTTTTGGTGAAGTCAAGTTACAGTGGAAGACCCCAGAGTATTGGAGATGCCACAACCATGGCATGACCACCAAGATCAGCAGCAGCAGTGGAGTCAACCAGAGTGCTAGAGAGGACAGAGCTGGAGAGGTCACCTAAGCCCTTTGGAGGAGCCCAGAACTTCATGTGTGATCCCAGATATTAGAACAAGAAGCTGTAAAACTGGAGCTGCCTTGGAGACACCAAGATGTTAGAGATGTCAGAGCTGTGGGATCCCGGAAATTTGTTGCTGCTGAATCTGCCAACAGCAGTCAACAAGGATGAAAGGAGTTGGAGATCTGAAGAGCACTTTGACATCAGACATGGAGACATAGAGGTTGGACTTTGCCCAGTAGTTTTCTGTCTTGCTTTGGTCCAAGTATTTCCTCAACATGACATTTTGGATATTCTGCATGGTGTGGGAAGTATGTAATCTGCTTTTTGACTTTTATTTCTCAAGGGATTACAGTTAGATTTCGTGAATCTCAGAAGAGATGTTGAATCTTAGATTTTTAACATTGCTGAGACTATGGGACTTTTGAAGTTGGACTAAATGTATTTTGCATTATGGTATGGCTAGGCATGGTCCCCTTAGACTCACAGACTATGGGGTTCAGGGAGTGGAATGTAGTGGTTTGTATATGCTTGGCACTCTTAGGAGCTATGGCCTTGTTGGAGTAGGTCAGATAGAGGGATAGAAACCCGGCATACAGAGAGTAACAGACCTGAGCCCCATAGTATAGAGGAACTTGGGTGTGCCTGGAACCTAGTTAACAGATCTGAGCTCTCAGACTGTTAATCTATATTATTACTAATACTTTCGGAACATCTGTTGGGTATCAGCACTTTGTTCACATTAACAAACCAAGAGACACTGCCTTTTGTGTGTATGTGTGTGGTTTTTTGGTATTTTTTTTTGAGACATTTCTCTGTGTAGCCCTGGCTGTCCTGGATCTCACTCTGTAGACCAGGCTGGCCTTGAACTCAGAAATCCGCCTGCCTCTGCCTCTCAGAATGCCGGGATTACAGGTGTGCGCCACCACCGCCCAGCAGAGACACTGCCTCCTTAAAAATAATGGAGATAATTTCCTCCTTTCCAAATATCCCTCCTTTTGCTCTTCCTTCCTTCCTCTCTCTCTCCTTCTTTCTTTTTTCCTTTCTTTCTTTTTTTTGTTTTGTTTTTTGGATTTGTTTTTTTTTCCATACAGGGTTTCTCTGTGTAGCCCTGGCTGTTCTGGAACTCACTCTGTAGACCAGGCTGGCCTCAAACTCAAATCTTCCTGCCTCGGCCTCCCAGAGTGCTGGGATTATAGGTGTACGCTGCCACCACCTGGCCTTTTGCTCTTTCAACTTCATGGCCTCTTTTAAAAAATGTTATAGTTGGGCAGTGGTGGTGCATGCCTTTAGTCCCAGTACTCAGGAGGCAGAGGCAAGTGGATCTCTGAATTCAAGGCCAGCTTGGTTTACAAAGTGAGTTCCATGATAGCCAGGGTCACATACATAAAGGCTGTCTTCACCCCGTGCCCCACAAAAAGTTGTTACATATGCATAT
Organism: Apodemus sylvaticus; assembly: GCF_947179515.1. Taxonomy (NCBI): domain Eukaryota; kingdom Metazoa; phylum Chordata; class Mammalia; order Rodentia; family Muridae; genus Apodemus; species Apodemus sylvaticus. The sequence continues at coordinate 27,813,966 of NC_067478.1, forward strand.
AAATGTATGTATATTCCTAAATATGTAAATACAACCCACATAGTCCATATAATATTACTGGTATGTACATGTGTTCACTGTTGACCATTTGGTATTCATAACCAGTTGGAACTTGTGTTGGTGTACTCTTCCTTGGGCGAGTTCCTGCTCTCTACAGTGCTTGCAGTCATGAGCTTTCCCCTGTCCATATTATCATGTCTATTGTGTCAATTTGTTTAGACAGGCGTGTTGTGAGACTTCATGGGTGTAGCTTCTAATATTTCTAGGTGACAGAATTTTTTTTTTTTTTTTTTTTTTTGCTTTTTTTGAGACAGGGTTTCTCTGTATAGCCCTGGCTGTCCTGGAACTCACTCTGTAGACCTCTGGCCTCGAACTCAGAAATCCACCTGCCTCTGCCTCCCAAGTGCTCTTACAATCTTTTCACAGTGATCAGCCCTTAGGTGTAGCTGTGTTATGTATCAATTGGGACTGGACCCAAAACTGCATTTTCATTGGATGTAGTTTTTTGTAATGGTCTCCATCTGTTGCAAAGCGAAATTTCCTTGATGAGGGGTGAAGATCATATTTATATGTATAAATGTTTAGGATGTTGCTAAACATTACACTGGCTTAGTAACGTGGCAGTTGTAGGTTCTCCAAAATCTGTGGTTCACTGGTCTTGGATTGTTGTCTAGGATTCCACTACCAGGAATGATTTTTCTCTTGTTGAGTGGGTTTTCCATTCAGTTAGAGAGAGCTGTTGGCTTGTGCCACTATCGTACCCTCCTCAGGGCTGTCATGTTGTGTGTTATGGTTCCCAGGTTTGGTAGGATTGTTGGTGGCTTCCCTTCTTTGGAAGCTTGCATGGAATCTTCTGGTATTAATGACAGCTAGTCTTCAAAGAGATTTTCAGAGCAGATCCAGTTCATGGTCTCTGCCTGTGTCTTTGTCTAGTGATCCTGCCCTCCAGGCGGCACTCCCTTTTTACTCTCCGGTCTCCGAAGTTACTCCAGGTTATATATTCCCATCTGAAGATTTAGAGATAGGAGCCTCAGACAAGAGAGAATGGGAGATGTTAGCCTTTCTGGGTCTTTTCTCCATTCCTCATTTACCAGACAGAGCAAGGGAAGGGTGTCTTTCTCCTTTCTTTAGGGGGACTTGCCAGTGACAACACTGTGATGTATTTACAAATACTAAGATGGCGAGCCGAGGTGTGACTCATACCGTCTGATTCTGTAATTCAGATTTTTGCCAACCATAATGACTTAACACAATAATGGAGCAGCAGATTGAAAAATAAAAGGCCATCTTTTAGGGTGGGGCATGGTGGCACAGGCCTGTAACACTAGCATAGAGTCTGAGACAGGAATCGCACGTTTTGAGAACAGCATGGGATATGAGGCTCTGCCTCAAACAGGAAAAACTGCACTGAGCCACAAGCAGAGTGAGGCTGAGAGAAAAGCAACCACGGAGCAGCGCCACGTCACCGTCATTCCATCTTTAATCAAAATCACAGCGCCTTTGACACGTACAGATGTCCCGCCCGGCAGGGACTTTTGCATACCAAAATCCCTTTGCATAACATTTTGAGGCTAATTTCGTGCTATGAATTTACAAATGTACAACATAAAAATACATTTGGAGTCCATTCCATGTAAGTTAAAAAACTTTTAAATGCAATAGACATACAATGTAAAGATATTTAAAATAAAAATTACAAAATGCGGACAAAGAAGTTTTCCCTTTGGAATTTTTAATAAAATACTTCTCTGTCTAAAATCTAATGAGAAATTCCAGTTACTTACAAAATAGTTACATGACAAAAGAAATCAAGGAAGATAGCTATGTATGAAATCACACTATTTAAATGAAGCAAATGTTAAACACTTTGATACACAGCACACCACTGATTGCTCAGTGTCAAGTGAAAACACTCAAAGTAATTTGTACAGCAAAAGAAAATGTAAGATTCTTGAGGCCAAGAAAGAAAAGCTAAAATATAAAATCCAGCTGGGCAATGGTAGCACATGCCTTTAATTCTAACACTTGGGAGGCAGAGGCAGGAGGATCTCTGTGAGCTTGAGGCCAGCCTGGTCTACAGAGTGAGTTCCAGGACAACCATGACTACACAGACAAACCCTGCTCTGAAAAACAAAACGAAAATCTAACACTCACAGACACACATATACACATAGATACACACACCTATAACTGTAAAGGAAAGGCAGGATTAAGAGCTTACAGCACTCTGGGCCTGGTGCCATGCTCTGTAACCTCACAACTCAGGAGGTGGAGGCAGGAGGACTGAGGGGCTGTACAGCAAGAGGGAGTAGAGAAGGGGAGAGAGAGAGAGAGAGAGAGCCCGAGGGAGCAGGAGTTATAAGGACTTACAGCAGGCCCCAGAGCAAATTCTCACCCCCATCATTTTGAGAGAAACAGAAGAACTTGGCTTCCAATCAATCCCTATGCAGCTACACAGACCGTTACCTTTCGCAATAATTGGCAGTCATGGGCCAGCTGGTGGGGAAATTCGCGTCTTCGGGTCTCACTATGCCAAAATGTGATCTGAAAGCAGCCTCCTTCCCCAGCTGCCCTGGAGACCAAGCTCTGCAGAGCAGGGAGCTTCCACTGCGAGGCACACAGATCCTCAACATTCTTGATGCTTGAACTACTTTCTTCTATCCTCTTTCTCTCAAAAAGAAGGCCATGTGCTGTGTGAGCTAACGCAGCCCGTGACAGCAACCCTGGGTCTGCTTTTCCCTGTTGCTGGCGAGGTGCTGCCCGGCTCCAGCTGTGCCCTGGCACAAAGTGAGGATGTCTGACAGGAATAGGAATTAAGTCAGTCTGAAAAACACTAAAAACTTAAGCTTTATTTTCTTCTAGGAAAGGGAGTGCCTGCAAAAAAGACTACTTTGTTGAAAACAACACAACATAAAACACACACATCAAGGTGCAGTTGGAGCCTGTCACTGTTTCTAAAAAATAATGATTTGTTTTTTTTTTTTTTAGTGACTGATATTTTAAAAAAGATACAGAATGCCTTTCATAGTAATTTCTAACAGATTCTCTTCTATATAGTAAAAGAAAAATCTGGACGCAAGATAGTACAATGAACATTTATCTGACAATTGTGTGAGCGCTCCCTTCTATGGAGTCCGGCCATATAAGATATAAACTAGATAACCACTGTGAAAAATATTTGTTGATTCAACAAGAACAGATACGTAAAAAGGAAGCAAATAAAATGACTCTATAGTTTATTTCTTGAGCTAAGTCAGTACCTTAAAGTCTGGAATAGTACTGGATCTCACCTCTGTCCTCCTCCTCCCCTAGAACCAAGAATCTAGAACTATGTAGACATCAAGTGAGCATGTGACAGGTACGGGAATGAAAGACAAGAGGCAGCAACACCTTCATTCTGCTCATCATGGAAGGGGAAATACCTTCAGACTTCATTACTGACTGCTTTAAAAAGTAAAGAGAACTTTTTTCAAACAGGGTCCACATAGCCCAGGCTTGCCTTGAATCCCAGTTCTGCTACAGCTTCCAGAGTGCTGGGACTGGAGACGTGCACTTCCACGCCAAGAGAAGGAAAATATGAAATAAACTGAGGTTCAGAGGAAATAATGTTTTGATTCAACTGAGGTTTAGATATTTAAGCCTTTAGTCTATGAAGTGCTTAGGACAATTAATGCATTGACCAGAAAATATAGAAAATTAAGAGAGGGAGCCAAGGCATAAAAGGACCCAACTTCAGATGAACTTCATTTGCTGAACAAAGAAAGATTTGTTGAACAAAGATATTTACAATAATTTCCAGTGAGGAGAGGAAGGCTTAATCAAATAACTTTTCTAGTTACACAGAACTAGACAATCTGGTGGAACTGTTTCTTCTGTGGCCACAGTCCACCATTTCCAAAGGTTCTTAGATTCAACAGTCAACTGAACATATTTTAAAAGCTTGAGGGTGGTTTCAGACTGATTCATCCCAACAGGGAAAACTGTATGGTTGCCACAGCCCAAGTATGTTTCAGAGATGTGCTCCACCCCTCATGGGTCAAGAGATCCAGTGTCCTCACAGCACGCTGCTGCTGAGGCAGTCTTGGCCTCTCACACCTTCCAGGGGCTGCATACTTCACAGACATGGTATGGAATAGGGCACTGGGGGGTGGGGGTGGCACACAGAGTACACCGCCGCTCCCCATCTGCCATACAGAATCCTCTCCTTCTCTTTGCAAGCTTGGCCCTTAGAATTTGATTTTTATTTTTAAAAGGAAGGTCAAATACTCTTACTGGTTTTCCATATAGAATTACTAGCTTGTTGTGCTCACATTTTAGAGAAATATCCTCACAGGTTCAATGGCATTGTGTTTACTAAAATTTCTTATGGAATTTTCAGAACAGCTCCTTCCTCTGTGTTTTACAGGGGCCATGGTTGTACACCACAGAGAATTCATCCCACTGGAGTCAGTGAATGCACAGTAAATGTGAGGTAACAGATACTGCACATTTCAATGGTCTCGAAAGGAGTTACCACAGCATTGTCATGGCTGAACTTCCCTTGTGTCTGTAATGGACACTTCCTGTAAAAACAGTTTGTGAGCAACAAAGACAAACACTGTGGAGGACCCGAGCCTTCCCACAGTGCCCCAGTGAGAAGTACTGGACACTGACACACAGCTGAACTTCTACTGACAGAAAACAAAGTTACAGAAATTCACATGACCATAGAAAATACAGATAATGATCATTTATCTCTTATACTAAAGGCACTACTAGTATACATATATCCTGCCATCATTTAGAGAAACACTGAAATCAGCAGAGAAAGGAATTCAACACCAGCATTTTAACAAACAGACTATTTTAAGACTTATGGCAGAGTTTTCAATGACCTAAATTAAATCAAACATAGCAATAAGCAGCTCCATATAAAGACTGGTTCCTACTTTTTAAAAAGTATGATCATTTTACTCTTTAAAAATATAAGTATATCATAAAACTGAAAGATAAATATATGTTTATATATAAATGCACGTCCTGATGTCCTTGAGAAATTTTCATAAATCCAAAATCATTTCAACAGTGTTAACAACACATACCCATGAGTGACATGCAGAGACAAAGTGTGACGTCACTGAGCAGTCCAGCAGGTGCTCAAATGCACAACCGGATGGGACAGCCAGTAAATAATGTCCACACACAAAGGCGTCTTGAAATTTTTAAAGTTTCCGTTTTTACCAGTCCCAGGAAGCTCCACACACAGACCCAGTGAGTATTCACATATGTGAAGTAAGCAGAGAAAAAGCCACATGAGGGGGGCGTGGTGATACACACTGGAATCTCAGAACATGGAGGATTGCCATGAGTACCAGGCCAGCCAGGACTACACAGCAAGACCCCGTCTCAATAGAAAAAAATTATCAACAAAGCAAATACGACCCGAGAAGCCTATAAAAGCATAGTGATCAACGTTCTGCTCTGTACTCTATTTGAAGACTGATTTGTAATCACTGTACCCTGTAGATTTTGAAACTTAATTTTATTAGGAATTCTGAATGCTGGTTCTTGAATAATCTAAAAAAATTCGTTATTTTTCAAATCTAGATTGCTACTCCTAGTTTGAAGCAGTCAGATGAATGCTCTTCTAAATTGCTTTGGTACAAGATTTAGAACATAGCAGCACTGGCTGCACCAGCCAGCCCCATGGCTCTGCGGCCTCGGCCGGTGTGCGTGCTGACTCCCGAGCATCCGAGGGACTGCCTGGCCACAGACTGCGGGCCACTCTCTTCAGTCATGTTGCCCCATCATTACAAACAAATAAAACCCACACTTAGGAAATTACGAGGCCTAATTCATGCTGTATTTAGTCATCCCTCAATAATAGTGTAAAAAGCTTGTTATTATGATAAGTTAATGACTAATTTATAGTTCAAGGATCCTTCTAATGAGGAAGCCAATGGTCAGAGTGGTACATTTTAACATTTAGACCACTCATATTTACTGTAGTTTTGGTTTTTAAAGCAAGGTCTCAGGCTGGCCAGGAATTCACTATATAGCCCTACATGGTGAGTATAGGGCAATCCTCCTGTCTCAGACTCTCAAGCATGATACTCAGAGGTTATTACCATGCTCAGTTTGCTATTTATTTTAATACAAGATTTAATTTTTCTTTTTTTACAGCTTTATTGAGGTATCACTGATGTACAACAAATTGCACATATTTAAAGTGCACAATTTGATAGTCTTAAATAGCATGAAAAGTGCCTGATAACTTAAAAATAAAAAATATTTAATCTAAACATATCCTAAAATAGTACATTTCTGACACATAGATATTAATTTATAAAAAGGTAGATGGAGATGAAAGAAATGAATTCCCAGGTACCAAATTTATTCAGAAGGTTTAGAAACGCTAAAGTTGACAGCCAGTTTTCTTGATTTCCTTCTTGAAGAGCTTGGCGCTGACCTCTGTTGGGACACAACATGGCCTTGGGAGGCAGTGTCAATGTGAGAAGACACAGGCTGAGCAGCCTGAGAGGATGAGGAAGAGGCTGGTGGACTTTCTTGTGGAGTCATTTTGGTGGCTTCAGAAGATCCTGGCTTGTTAGTCTGAAGTGGCGTGGCTTGAGAACTCTGGGTCTCCTTATTCTCAAAATTCTTTCTGTTTGCAACCCTTTTTTTCGTAACCTTTGAGGAATAAAAGCATTATTAACTAATAATCTAGCAATTTGCACATACACACACACACAAACACACACAGAACCTGTGTCAGAAAATAATATAAACTCGGCCGTAGATCACTGCTAATCACTGCTGTTTTGACTTCCACTTACAATAGCAACAAAATATTTATAATAACGGCTGAAGAAAAGGCTCAGTGGGGATCCAAATGTGGTTCCCAGCACCCATATCTGCTGGCCTGTAACTCTGCTTCAGGAGGTCCAATCAATACCTCTGGCCTCCCAGGGCACCTGAATTTGGGTAAAGTTACTCTCCCTCCTTGGACATAATTAACCCAAACTAAATCTTTAAAATGTTTATATTACATCCTATACTTAGTATTTCTTATTAGAATATAAATTCAGACCAGAAAGACCAGCTTAGTTCATACACACTTTCTAGTCAGTACGGGTAAGTACTAACTAGATAAGTTTTCTTTTCTTTTTTTTTTTTTCCCCAGAGACAGGGTTTCTCTGTGTAGCCCTGGCTGTCCTGTAACTTACTCTGTAGACCAGGCTGGCCTTGAACTCAGAAATCCGCCTGCCTCTGCCTCCCAGAGTGCTGGGATTACAGGCGTGTGCCACCACTGCCTGGCCTAGATAAGCAGTAGTTTTGTTCTGAATATTAAAAAAAAAAAAAGAAAGAAAAGAAAAGAAAAGGAAAAAAGTACCACTGTTAAGAAAGCCTCTCCTTTCCCCAGCCAGCGCTCACCTGCAGAGGTATGAACTGATTGTGCGCTCCGCCCGGCCTTCCTCCAGCCAAGGGCACGGTTCCAGGGTACGGAGGGTAGTGGAAGGCATTCCCAGCAGCTGGCACTGGTGGTCTCCATGGCACTGAGCCGAAGAGGTGAGACGATGACGGAGGCATTATATTAGCTGTAAATACCAAACCCGGAGAGTTAGGACTGCTCCCCGCTAGCCCTTAGCTCCCCCTCCTCAGGTGGCAACTGGAACTGCTCTGTTTGTTTCAGTCAGCCCTGGGCTCCGTTCTTAGCACCATCAACTATCTACAGAAAGGCAGTCATCCTGATGCTGGCCTACAGAGGACAGTAGTACTAATGCTACCATGACTTTAGGAATGGCTGAAATTATGAGACTTGGAAGAAGCTGGACTTTGCTGTGGAATCATTTCAGTTCCTTCAGAAGACCCTGAAGTGGTGTAAATTGAGAAGAACGCTAGCCCTCCTCATTCTCAAAATCCTGTTTGTTTGGATTCATGACCACATATAAGTTCTTGAAATGACTCCTTAAGAAAGGTCAGCAAACAAAGACAGAACACAAGGCTCTTGCCTTACCAATGCTAAGTAGCTTCAACAATGAGCACAGCATATAAAAAAGCCCCAAAGCTCAAATTTTGAAATGTAATCACTTTCATGGTACAAGTAGTTTCTTTTCTCTATTCTAGTATTGTAATTCAAGGACTTTTTTTTTGGCCATTGGAAGCATACTATTTGTCTTTCCGAGATACTTGAAGAGCTTGTGAAATGCCAACTCCTTGTCAGTGACTATAATCTAGTAAGCCAGACTCTTGAGATCTGAGATCAGAGGGCAATTTGTGGGGCTCAGTTCTTTCCATCCACCACGTGGGACATAGGATTTAACTCAGGCTGTCAGGCTTTGCAGCAAATGCTTTTACCTCCTGAGCCATGGCTCTGGTCCTGGTATTTTGAATTTTAAAGCAATCCATTTTATTATACTGTTGTTCCTTTCAGTCTAGAGATGTGTGTTCTTTAATTCTAAGAAATTTTAAGTTTCCCTCCTTCCCTCCCTCCCTATCACTCATTTTTCTGGAGTTGCCAATAACAAGGGTTGTTGATCTGTGTACAATATTAAATTTTTGTTATTTCTTTTTTTTTTTTTTTGGTTTTTTTTTTTTTTTTTTTAGATTTGGTTTTTCCGAGACAGGGTTTCTCTGTGTAGCTCTGGCTGTCCTGGAACTCACTCTGTAGACCAGGCTGGCCTCGAACTCAGAAATCCGCCTGCCTCTGCCTCCCAGAGTGCTAGGATTATAGGCGTGCGCCACCACCGCCCGGCATTTTTGTTATTTCTTTATTTTCTAGTTTTTACCATCCTTTGACCATTTTAAGTTAAGAACTGTGATGTTTTAAATGAGAAATGTCATCCTAGGCTTATGTGTTTGAATACAGTGCCCTGTGGGTGGCACTGTTTGTGAACATTATGGCATCTTTAGAGATAGTCTTGCTGAGGAAGAGTGTCCCCGAGAACTGGCTGAGTTTATAGTTGATAGTCTCATCCTACTTCCTGTTTCTCTCCCTGCTCTGCGTCTGCTTCAGTCATCTGTTACCATGTCCCTGCTTCCATTTCCAATTTCTTGAGTCTTTTTACACACAGAGTCTATGTCATGACTTTTTTTTGTTTTGTTTTGTTTTTTTGAGACAGGGTTTTTCTGTGTAGCCCTGGATGTCCTAGAACTCACTCTGAAGACCAGGGTGGCCTCGAACTCAGAAATCCACCTGCCTCTGCCTCCCAAGTACCGCCCATGACATACCACCAGGCTATGTCATGACTATTATTAATCAGACACATGCAACTCTATGCTCTACAATAACCAAGAGCAAGTGGGGCAGAAAGAAATGGAAACATGCAGTCTGGAGATAAAGAGGGCATTTGGAGATGAAAGGGAATTCTCTTTTGGAAACATAAATCAAAATAAACTATCCCTTTTAGAACTTGCTTTTGGCTATGGCGTTTTAGGCACATTAGTAAGGTTACAGCTAAGGCATGAGCTAAAGAGGCTGCAATGGTTAAAGAGACTCGTGCCATCAGGGAGAGACCTGCCCTGCCCTGGAACAATGGGAAAAGTGCCCCAGAAGAGTCCACATAGCCAAAGCTCCAACTTGTGAAAGGACAGTCCTCAAGGACAGCAACTGCTTCAGCCCAGGAAAGCTGCTCCCAAAGTGGCTGAAGGAGTGTGGATCCATTTTAGATAGCAGTCAGACTTGTCACTGTCACCCACGCAGCACCATCTTTGGGGCATGTTAGATGCAAGAGTGAGGGTGAGCCTGAGGCCAGACAATGTGCGTCAGGGGAGTTCCTGTAAGGAGCCTGTAAGAGGCCATCCTAGAGAGTTGTGATAACGAAGTCTGGGTTGCGGTGGAGACCACAGTCATGAGACAAGAGAGCGCTGAGGCAGCAAGCTGGAATCATCCAAATCCTATGGAGATAACCTGCAGACACTGGGCACGGAGCTGTGGACTCTGTGTCCTGAGCTTGGGCCTACTCAGCGCAGTACCTCTTCACTATGTCCTGCTCTGCTACACTGCCCTCTCCCCCTCTCTCTTTTCTTCCAGACAGGGTTTCTCTGTGTAGCCCTGGCTGTCCTGGGACTCACTCTGTAGACCAGGCTGGCCTAAAACTGAGAGATCCTCCTGCCTCTGCCTCTTGAGTGCTGGGCTTAAAGGCGTGTGTCACCAGTACTGGCTGCTTTCAAATTTCTAGTCTGCTGAAACTTCTTTTATCTATTTATACCCAGAGGCTTTGTTTTTAAAATTTCTTAATATTTAACTTAACAGAGTTTGGGTGGGAAGAAAAGGTAACTATAAGTTGTAAAGTTTTTTGAATTTTGAAGATAGTCCTTTAATTTGGTGTGGTAGATACACTTTAATCTTACCACTCAGAAGACTGAGGTAGAAACCAGAAATTCAAAACTATGAGACATTGCTTTGAAAAAAAATTAAATCCCAAACCACAAAAATGGTACATGTTGATGTATGTATATATACACAAAATGTAATTTAACACCCCCTCCCTAAACACGATGTGATTCTTAAAAGAATTTAGAGAAAATAAGAACTGAAGGAGAAATACTTAGAAAAGCAAACCACCTTACCAGTAGGTTGGGTAAAAACAGGAGGGACAGGTCCAGGTGGTACCGCAGGAGGATAATTTGTAAATATTGGTGGAGGCAAAGGAAAATTCACACCCAAGGAGCCCTATGGAAGTATTTAAAAGTAATAAGACAAAACGACAAGACCTTTCTTTCTGTACAGACTAATTACAAATCTAATAGACAGACTGGAGAGAGCTCAGTGGTTAAGAGCCCTTCCCGATGATGGAGTTTGATTCCTAGCATGCATGTGGGGCAGCTCACAACATCTGTAACTGCAGTTCTAGGGGATATGACTCCCTTCTGCTGCTCTCTGCACACACACACACACACGCACGCACACACACACACACACACACACACACACACACACACACACACACACACACACACACATTTTAAACCCTCAGGACTCACGCATGATTCTTACCAGCTGCTGTAAAGCAAAAAGCGCGGCTCGCTCCTTGGCTTCACCTTCCGAGTGGCACTGTGGCCCATGCACCAGTAAGCCATTAGACAATTTTACCTGACAAACTGTCATTGTCTAAAATAAGAAAGCAGAGATTTCCATAAGATTATCTGTCTAGGACCTGAAGTTCCTCTCTTAAACTATGGACTAACAGCAGGATAATCTCATCTAAGTTTTAGGCTTCCAGGGAACACTTTAGAATTGTGCCTTATCTTTCTTTCCTTAAAAAACAAAAAACAAAAAAACAAAACAAAACAACAAAGTCAAGGTCTCTCTATGCAGTCTCAAGGTCCTGGAGCTCTCTATGTAGACTAGGCTGGCCTCAAACTCCCAGATGTCTGTCTGTCTCGGACCCGGAACACACCCCCAAACCCCCCAAAAAACATGTAATATTAAATTTAACCATCTTAACAATTTTTTCAAGAATACAATTCAGTGGTAGTACAAATACTAATAATGTTATACTATGTGTCACTACAATCTATCTCCAGAAATCTTTTTATTTTATAAACCTAATTCTAAACTGGGCAGTGGTGGTGCATTCCCTTTAATCCCAGCAGAGGCAGGTGGATCTCTGAGTTTGAGGCCAGCCTGGTCTACAGAGTGAGTTCTAGGACAGTCAAAACTACACAAAGAAATCCTGTTTCAAAAAACTACCCACCCCCCACCAAAAAACAAAACAAAAATCCCCAAACCAAAAAACAACAAAACCCCAAAACCAACAATCAATCAACCCAACAGGAAAAACAAACAAAAAACCCTAATTTTACACTCATCAGTCCATACTTTCCTCCTCCAGTCAGTTTGAGATATATCAACCTTTGTTTATTAATCATACCCTAATGTAGACTTCTTTCGAATTTTTTTTGTTGTTGTTTTGTTTTTTGGATTTGTTTGTTTGTTTGTTTGTTTTTGAGACAGGGTTTCTCTGTATAGCCCTGGCTGTCCTGGAACTCACTCTGTAGACCAGGCTGGCCTCGAACTCAGAAATCCACCTGCCTCGGCCTCCCGGAGTGCTGGGATTATAGGAGTGTGCCACCACTGCCTGGCCTCAAAGTTTTTTTTTTGATGTAGACCTCTAGGTTTCATCTTCTACAAACCAGGCCATTAGCCGGGCACGGATTTCTGAGTTTGAGGCCAGCCTGGTCTACAGAGTGAGTTCCAGGACAGCCAGGACTACACAGAGAAACCCTGTCTTGAAAAAAACCAACTGCCCACAAACAAACAAACAAACAAACAAACAAACAAACAAACAAACAAAAGAATGTAAAAGTGCAAACCCTTCAGGCAAAGTTTTCTTTTTTTCCTAGACAGGTTTCTCTGTGTAGTCCTGGAGGTCCAGGGACAATATAGACTAGGCTGTCCAGGAACTTGCTCTGCAGATCAGGCTGGCCTTGAAGTTTAGAGAACTGCCTGCTTCTGCCCTGAGTGCTAGATTAAAGATGTGCACCCTACTGCCCCGAAAGACTTGGTTCTCTTTTGGGTATGTGTGTGTGTGTGTGTGTGTGTGTATTTAAAAGATTTATTTATTATGATATGTAAGTACACTATAGCTGTCTTCAGACACTCCAGAAGAGGGCATCAGATCTCATTACGGATGGTTGTGAGCCACCATGTGGTTGTTGGGATTTGAACTCAGGACCTTGGGAAGAGCAATCGGTGCTCTTAACCGCTGAGCCATCTCTCCAGCCCTCTTTTGGGTATATATTCAAAAATGGAATTGCTATAGCATATAATAATTCTATCCAAAAAATAATGTTTGGAGATACAAACAATGTTGGATAAACATTTATTTTTATGTGTATATTTTGTCTGCTTATATGGCTGTGCATCATGTGGATGGAAGGACAGACAGACAGCACTCTCAACCACTGAGCTATCTCTCCAGCGCCTGGAGACAAGCTCTTGACTATATAGCCAGGCTGACTGTAGCCTCCTGTGCTGGATGACAGATATATATCATCATGTCTGGCTATAAACCATTTTGGATTAGAAATGTCTATTTAGAGGTTTTGTTCCCTTCGGAGTCAGGGGTTCTGTCATTGAGTGTATGAGCGAGCTTATCTATTCTGTCATTACAGTGTGCGCCTCTGCAAATGAGGCCTTGAGTTCAAATCCCACTGCTGCTGAAGAACAGCAACAACTTCCCAAATCACTAACAAAAACAGCCTTATACTCTCACAAATGCAAAGATCCAACCTCTAAACCACTGTGCTTTTTTTTTCTCGCTAAAGATTTTCAGTTAATTCTGCTCAGTTAAAATTTACATTTGTGTAGACATCAAATACAGTATACTATACCTGTGTTGTTCGCAGAAAGGAGAAATCAGGTTGTGGCATTCCAACAAGGGAACAAATTCGAGAAAGTTCAGTTACTGGTGTGGACACAGGTGGCATCTGGCCTGGCCAACACACACTGTCTGCCGATGCCACACCGTGGAAGTCATTAGTGCTGTGAGGCCTGTCCATGTGGCATGCTATCGAGAGAGCAGAGGGAGCACGCACATTAAGGAGAACATCCGACTGCCCAGGTGTGCAGGCTTGGGTAAGAACGGCCCGTCAGCTCATACATGGGATGTTTAGTCACCAGGGAGTGAACTGTTTGACAGGATTAGAAGGATTGGGGGCGGGGGGGGGGGGTGGCCTTGTGGAAGGAGGAATGTCTTTGGAGGTGGGTTTCCAAAGCCCAAGACAGGCTCAGTCTCTGTCACCGGCTGCTGCAGGGCCATGTGTGGGACCAACCCTCTGAAACTGTCAGGCAAGCCCACAATTATTTACAAGTGGGCATGGAGGTCTCTTCACAGCAACAGAATGGTGACCAAGCCACGGTTATTACAGCTTCATAGGAGACAAAAAAGAAAAATACTAAATGGTTAAAAACAACAGGCTGGGCATGGTGGCTGATACCTGTAACCTGAAGCAGAAGGGCTGCCATCAGTTTGAGTCTAGTCTGGAATACAAAACAAGATTCTGTCTCCAACCAAGAAAAAAAAGAGTAAAATAATTGCCAAGGCATAAAGCTAGATGGTTAAAGTTTATAAATGATAATTACCAAGATAAATATTTTAAAACTGGGTATAATGGAACACACCTGAACAGAAGTATACTTCAATGAAGAAATAATTCACCCCCTTTGAGACAAGTTCTCTCAGTATGTGTGAGCTAGTTTACTCAAGTAGACCACGATGCCCTTACTCACAGAGATCTACCTGACTTATTTCCAGAGTCCTGGGATTAAAGGGGTGTGTCACCATATCTACCTGCTACTTTCTACTTTTGACTGGGGCTCAAGAAACTTAAGATCTGCCTCAAACTTGTTACACCACCCAGGCTGGTCCCGAACGCCTTATCCTCAAGCCTCTGCTTCCCTAGGGCTGAGAGCATGAGTGGGCACCACATCCCGCCCCTTACGCAGTACCAGCGCGGCAAGGAACCTTCTACTGCCTGAGCTGCTTCCTGAGAGCCTTGAAGCACCATCACAGAAGAGAGATTAAACACTGGCCTGGAAGTGCAGATCCCTAATTCCAGGTATTTAGGGAGCTGAGGCAGGAAGATCTAGAGTCCAAGGCCAACATGGACAAGTTAATGAGATCTCAAAACCAAAGGGGTGTGGAGCACACCACTGGTCTAGCTTACTTGAGGTCTCAAGCTCAATCTCCAATAGTATTTTACAAACCAACAGGAGGAGGGGTGTGAGTGACCTCGCCCAAAGAAACAGAGCCAGTCGGCTATATGACTCAGGCTAGATTCCTAGCTGCGTAAGTTCTTCACATTTTCTTTTTTCTTTTTCTCTTCCTTTCTTCCTTCCTTCCTTCCTTCCTTCCTTCCTTCCTTCCTTCCTTCCTTCCTTCCTTCCTTCCTTCCTTCCTTCCTTCCTTTCTTTCTTTCTTTCTTTCTTTCTTTCTTTCTTTCTTTCTTTCTTTCTTTCTTTTCTCTCTCTCTCTCTCTCTCTCTCTCTCTCTCTCTCTCTCTCTCTCTCTCTCTCTCTTTCTTTCTTTTTCTTTCTTTCTGAGACAGGGTTTCTCTGTATAGCCCTGGCTGTCCTGGAACTCACTCTGTAGACCAGGCTGGCCTTGAACTCAGAAATCTGCCTGCCTCTGCCTCCCGGAGTGTCTCACATTTTCAAAAGTAAAATATACTTGTTTTTGAAATTTGTCCATTTTGCTTAAAAATTATCTTGACCTATTTCAGGAACATGTCTATCACTATTATAAATATGTAATCAATTTCTAATAGCTTTTGAGGGCCAGCGGGATGGCTGAATGGTTAGAGCAACCTGCTGCCAAGCCTGCAGACCTGAATTTGATTCCCAAAATCACATAAGAGAAGAAAACTGATTGCCATGAGCTGTCCTCTGGTTTCCAAATGGTATGACATGTGACCCCATCCCACAGTAAATAAATATAAAGTATATAGGCAGCATGCACCAGCAGATACAAGGACCCTAGCACACACACAGCCGAGGACTGCTGGGTCTGTGTTCAATTAGTGATGATCTACCTAACCCGCAAGAGACTGGAGACCCTGCGAGTTTAGAGGTGGGGGGTGGGGGGTGGGGGGTGGGGTGAGGGATGGGGGGTGGGGACATCCTCAGGGAGACAAGGGGTCGGGAGGAGGTACAGGATATGGAATAGATGGTAGATGGGATGAGGGGGTGGGAGAAATAAAATCTGGAGTGTAAAACAAAAAAATAAATTAAAAAATCCCATTAAAAAAGAATCCTATCTCACCATAAAAATGTAACTTTTAAAAGGCAGGGGTTTCTCTATGTAACCCTGAGGATCCTGGAACTCTATGTAGACTCAAATTCAGAGATTCACCTGCCCCGGTCTCCAAATGCTGGGATTAAAGAGGTGCCGCTATACTTGGCTTCTAATAGCCTTTAAAATTATTAATTATTCAATATTTACTGTTGTACTGGCTGGTTTCCTGTGTCAACTTGACACAGGCTGGAGTTATCACAGAGAAAGGAGCTTCATTTGGGGAAGTGCCTCTATAAGATCCAACTGTGGGGCATTTTCTCACTTAGTGATCAAGGGTCAGGGCCCCTTGTGGGTGGTACCATCCCTGGGCTGGCATTCTTATGTTCTATAAGACAGCAGGCTGAGCAAGCCAGGGGAAGCAAGCCAGTAAGTAACATCTCCCCATGGCCTCTGCATCAGCTCCTGCTTCCTGACCTGCTTGAGTTCCAGTTCTGACTTCCTTTGGTGATCAACAGCAGTGTGGAAGTGTAAGCTGAATAAACCCATTCCTCCCCAACTTGCTTCTTGGTCATGATGTTTGTGCAGGAATAGAAACCCTGACTAAGACAACTGGTGTATATTGGAGCTAGGCACTGCTTTGGGGACAGACTTTGATCCTTAATAACTTCAGACTGAATTACTCAAAACCTTTTTAATATTGTGAGACACTTTTTTTTTTTCCCTTCGAGACAGGGCTTCTCTGTGCAGCGCTGGCTGTCCTGGAACTCACTCTGTAAACTAGGCTGGCCTCGAACTCAGAAATCCACCTGCCTCTGCCTCCCAAGTGCTGGTATTAAAGGCGTGCGCCACCACTGCCTGGCTCTGTGAGACACTTCTGTTCAAATTCAGTTTTGTTGGAGCCATTCTTCCTGGTCAGCTTTTGGCAGATGATTGCATAAGTGCAGTATTAAACTTAAGGTCTAAGGCACAGGGGCAATGTGTGTACTGTCATCCAGCACCGAACCACACTACAAGTGTCACTTCCAGTGTACGTCCCTGCTAATGTGTCTTAATTGTATTCACAGCCTTTTCTGTTTTAATAATGATTATTTTAATACTGATATCAATTGATAGCATCTATGATGGGTTGGAGAGTGCTATTTGGTTTATATATTAGTATCACAAGTTATTTGTAATGATTGTGGCCACTGTATAAATTGGAAAGATATTTAGAAAAGTTAAATATGTATTTAGCACATAATCATTTTTAAATTACGAAGGAAAAAGGATATGATATTCTTTTAAGGCTTGCATATTTATCTATAATAGTTTATCACAAGTAGATGTACAGCTTACAAATATTTAATTACATACACAAGCAAAAAAAATGTTTGAACAGAGTCCAAGTATGTAGCTTGGTTAGCCTTGAACTCCTGTTTTAGCTTCTCAAGTGCTGGGATTAAAGGTGTACATAACCAAACCTAGACTTAAAACTATTCTCAGCTAAGTGTGGTGGCATAGGCCTGTAATCCTGGCACTGGGGAGCAGTGGCAGGGGAAACTGTGAATTCAAGGCCAGCCTCCTCTACATAGTGAGTTCTAGACTAGCTTGACTAGAAGTACATTGTGAGAAACAAACAAACAAATGAACAAACAAGCCAACCAGAAAATA
The DNA here is from genome assembly GCF_947179515.1 of Apodemus sylvaticus. NCBI lineage: Eukaryota > Metazoa > Chordata > Mammalia > Rodentia > Muridae > Apodemus > Apodemus sylvaticus. Next base: position 27,831,335 of record NC_067478.1, read on the forward strand.
AAACCAAGCCAAGGAAGGTAGCTATCTGTGCCTGCAATTCCAGCACTAAGCTTATACTCCAGTGAGACTCCATCTTAAAAAGACTAAAGACAAAAACACATAAAAATAAAATAAAATCAAACAAAACAAATGGCTTATTAACAAAATTATCATCATTATTATTCTAATTTGCAGATAATTATTGCTATGTACCCAAAGCTAAGTAAGAACTCCTTATGCAGTGCAGACTGGCCTGGGGCTCATGGCCATTCTGCGTCAGCCTCCTGGGGCGGAGCCTACATGTGTGAGGCACCATGCCAGGCTTCAGAGTGTAGATATTTGTTTACTTAACTTTGTAAAAGATTTGTTGAGGTTATTTTAAAGTACATGTGTGTGTGTGTGTGTGTCTACACATGCGTTTATGAGCATGAGGGCACTACATGGGGAGGTCAGAGGTATTGGATCTCCTTGAGATGGAGCTGTATCTGGATGTTAACCACCTGATGTGGTTGCTGGGAACTGAAGTCCATTGGTTTCTACTGCAAGTAGAGTGCACTCTCTTAACCCTAAGCTATCTTTCCAGCTCTATTTATTCTTTATGTGTCTGCGTGCACATGAAGGTCAGAGTACAGTGTAGGTTATTCTCTGATAACACTGTCTATTCCTTGAGGCAGTGTCTTTCCTTAAATTGGGCTTGATTTTATTGGATAGACTGTAAGACAGCAAGACCCAGCAATCCTCTCACTGCTTCTCCAGTAGCTGGACTAACAGGTATTCATGAGCTACCTGGCTTGTTATATGTATGCTATGTAAGTGAATGATGGTCTTCATGTGGCAAGTATTCTTTATTGATTTTATATGAGTGTTGTCTTCAGACACACCAGAGGAGGGCACCAGACCTCACTATAGATGGTTGTGAGCCACCATGTGGTTGCTGGGAATTGAACTCAGGACCTCTGGAAGAGCAGTCAGTGCCCTTAACCACTGAGCCATCTCTCCAGCCCCGTGGAAAGTATTCTTAACTTGTTGAGCTACTTCCCCAGCCCCTACTTTTAAAATGAATAAATGGATTTGGTGAGATGGCTTAATTGGTAAAGGTGCTTGCTGTCAAGCCTGATGACCTGAGTTTAATCCCTGTCTGGGACATACACAATGGAAGGAGAGAACTGAACCCTCCAAGTTATCCTCTGCTCACCACACATGTGCTACACACACACACTAAACAAGCAAACGAACAAACAAAATAAACAGTTTTCAAAGGACCCACATGACCTACTGACCGAGTTTTCAGAAATGGCACTCACTATTGGAACCAGGAGTTAGCTTACCCAGCTTCTTACTTGGCTTAGGATGTGATGACGTCCCACGCTCATCTCTCCTCCTAGAGGAAACAGTGCCTTCATTATCAGACTTCTTCATATCATTCTTACTGTCTGTTGTGTCAGGACTATCAATTTTCAGAATTTCTTTAAGCATCCGTGTTCCTTTCTTTTTAGAAAATGATTCATAGAAAGAGGGACAAAAAGAGAATAAATGTCAGACTTAGGTAGCTTATTCATTTTTCTTCTTGATTTTCTGAGTTTTTTTTTTTTTCTTCTTCTTTTGAGGTTTGTCCTTATGCAGCTAGATGAGAGCTCTATCTAGTACTGGGCTATATCTACAGCCTTTGCTCTTTCTTTTTAATCCACTGTTAAAAATTAAGATGCGGCCGGGCGGTGGTGGCGCACGCCTGTAATCCCAGCACTTGGGAGGCAGAGGCAGGGGGATTTCTTGAGGCCAGCCTGGTCTACAGAGTGAGTTCCAGGTCAGCCAGGGCTACACAGAGAAACCCTGTCTCGAAAAAACAAAACAAAAGCAAAAAACAACAAAAATTAAGATGCTTGGGATGGAGAGATAGCTCTTTTAGAGATTCTGAGTTCAATTCCCAGCGACCACATGGTGGCTCACAATGACTTGTGATGGGATCTGACGCCCTTTTCTCATGTGCCTGAGGACAGTTACAGTGTACTCACATATATAAAATATTAAGTCTTTAAAAAAAAATACTAAGATGCTTATTGAATTCGCTTAAGGCAATTAGAAGGTCAAAGGCCAAAATACACTCAGATTTCTAAGTAATAGTTACCCTGTTTACTTTCTAGCCTATTTAACAATAGCAGTGTTTAAAAAAAAACAAAAACAAAACCCCAAAGAACATAAAAGCATGGCTAAACTGCTCCAAGCAACCCCGCCTTTCCTCACATGATGACGAAAGTGATGTAAGGTACCAACCAAGAGGAGACAGAGGGTTTGAACAGACCATGGGTGTGCACGTGTGGCTGCTGAACATACGAACCATAGCAAAGGATTGCGGTGACAGATGCGCCTCATCTGGAGGCTCTCCATGATGAGATAACTGTGGTTCACTCTCCTTAGAGATATTCAAAGATGCTAAAAAGTTCTCAATTCCAGAGTGAGGCTAAAAGAATAAATATGTGTAAAGATAAAAGTGGGAAGTAGCAAAAAGCTAGATTTTACTCTAAAAACTTAACTTTTAGTCAACCATTTTCCTAGATGTAAAAGTTTGAGAGGAGACAGTGGATAAAGGGTTTACTTATTTATTTACTTACCTTATGAACTGCATTTGGGTAACTAGTTACAACCTTCTGGGCTTCTGAAGTTCCTGGACTTTCATTTCTCTTCAATAGTTTAATATTACATTTGGCAGACTCTCCAGAAGTCTATATGAAAGAATAAGTTTCTTGTGCTAGTAAATTTATAGTTACTATTTAATAATATTCTATATAAATTCAGCAAAGTATTCTAGGTACTGCATTCTCTCTCTATTCATCTTTATGTGCGTAGGTGTTTTACCTGCATGTATGTCTGTATATGTAATGTAAATAAGCAGCCACATAGGTTCTGGGAATTGAACCCAGGTCTTGTAGAAGAGCAGGGAATGCTCGTAACCAGTGATCCAACTTTCCAGCCCCAAGAACTGCTTTCTTTTAATGCCATAAGGAAAAAAGGAATGAGAGGGACTAATAACTTGAATAGGAAAAATTATCATTTTCATTAACCTGTAAGTAAGATTTAGATTTCTTTCAATTTTAAGTATAGACAATAACCACTGATAAAGTTTGTATATTTGTGCTCTCCCATCTCAATATAGATAACCAGCTTCAGATGAGGTCATGAGGTGGAACTTTCATGACGGCATGAGCAACCTTAAAAGGAGACAAAGGGCTGGAGAGATGGCCACTTTAGCAGAGAAGTGCTCATCAAGGAGGATGTTCCCAATCCAAGAGATCCATTAAAATGTTCGTTAAAGTATGGTTTGTATGCATAAAGATACACATAATTATGCAACCTAACACATCTCCATGCTCCTTATTACAGACTAGAGACTGTACAACAAATACGATGTATGACCTCAGCTCCCCCCACTCTAACTCTACAGTCTGACTTCTTAAACTTTGCTACCAGTGTGTGTATTAACTAAGATTCTTGTAAGCTTCAGGGACTCTACTAGAATCCACCTCCCACAGACAAATGGACTCAAGATAAGTACTATCAATTAACAGCCTGTTTCCCTCCCCATCTGCCCATTCCTGAGGGTGGGACCTATTCCCCTTTCCCTGGTCCTGGAACAACCTCCCTTCAAGCCCTTCTCCAACTCTCAAGACCATAGGGCTAAGAATTTCAAATATTCACCAAAAAAAAAAATTTTTTTTTTCCCTGAAACTCCTTCTTCTGCTCCAGGTGCTCTCTCAGAGCCTCCATCTAGGAAAGCCCCCAGTACTTTGGCCTAACCTCACAGACTGTGTCAACCTGAACAGTAGTAAAACAACCAGCTCTTCCTGGACTTGGCCAACATTCCAGATTTTTGCCCACACCCCATAAACAAAACTGCACCCCAATGTCAGCAAGAAGTAGTGATGGCCAATCACAGCATCCCTTATTTATTTATAATCAACAAAAGGCTGGGGTGTTTGGTTTAGGACCGGGACAAGGGACCAAGGTACAAATTTTATATATCAAGCAGACCTGGCTTCCTGGTCCTCTCAGCATCCCTCAGTTCCTCCCTCCCTCCCTCCCTCCCTGGCATATCCGGCCCCTCTGAATTTTCCAGCCCAGGGGCTGGGTTGTCCTTCCCTCACAGACTCTTCCCTATATAATCCAGGTCTCCTACCCCGCCCCTCCTCCTTTTCCTCTTACTTCCCTGAAGCTTTCCCTCTTTCTCCTCCCCATTCCCCAAGGTAACTTCCCTGGCCTCAATCCACAGGGCCAGTGACCTCACTGACTGAGAGCAAATTCCCAATAAACCTGCCTTTAATATATTCTAATCTGGCTTGAATAGGCTCATTTCATGGGTGGAAAAATTTGTATGTATTAGTATGTACAAATAGATATTCCCACATATTTTATAATACATGAGAAAAGCTCTAAGTAACCAATAGTTTATTTCTCTTCTCCCCCCCCCCCCCCAGTCTTGCACTGTCGAGATGGCTGCAAAATTCACTAGACGCTATACAACTACCAAGGGCATAAAACAATCCAGCTATTAAAAATGTCAAAGAAAAATTACCTGTTTATTGGATAACTTTTGATTCTGACACTCAGCTTTAGGATTCTTATATTCTTCCTTAACTAGAGACAAGAAAACAGAAAATTTGGGAAGTGAAAGTGCTTACTAAATACCAGTTACAGTCATCAAGTACTCACTATAGTAAAAACATTTTAAGGGTTTCAAAGTGCACAGTTTCCTTCTGTGTCTGCGCCTCCCTCTCCCTGCTCCTTTTCGCCACTGTCAGTGCTGAGATCAAATCTAGGTGCTGGCAGTTCTAGGAAAGTGCTCTACCACTGAGCAGAGCCCTAAGTGAGAAGACATATGAACTGAAGAAATTTATAATCCAGGGGAGACAAGGAAAGATAATTGTAGACAATCAGATGGGAATGGACAGTGGGCTGTCCTACCGATGTCTATACAGTCATCTGAATTGGACATTGAAGGGTGTTAGTTCTTCAAACACAAAGAGGAGGCTTAGGGGAAAAAAAGATTTTGAGAAAAGACAGAAAGGAATGTAATAGGTCAGCTCCACAGGAGGGTAAGGATTTTGTGCTCATTGGAACTACAGGAGCAGGAGAGTCATAATCTTGAAGATATGGACACATGAAATTAGGTTGTAAGCAATGTGTAAGCAAGCACAGAAAGGCAATCTGATCAGAAGAGGAATTTAGTAAGATTAAATTATGAGTAATACACCACTGGCTAGATAAGAGGAGAGTAAGAGACAGATAAGGAAGTTCTCAAAAAAGTTTTATTTTTGAAGCTGGGTGGTGGTGGTGCACACCTTTAATCCCAGCAGAGGCAGAGGGGCAGAGGGGTAGAGGGGCAGAAGGGGCAGAGGGGCAGAGGGGCAGAGGCATCATATCCTGATCAGCCTGGGCTATGAGAGAGCCTATGTTAAACAACACCAATGAAAACCACAGCTAGTAGCAAAAACCAAGTGAGAAGAGAGAGGAAAGCAGATACAAGGGAAGCGGACAAAGAAGACACCAGGACATGAGAGGGGGCGATAGAAGATGAGAAGGAAGGAAGGACAGGAAGGAAGCTTAGAAAAAGGAAATGAAAATGTTAGGGCACATGATTAGTAAGCCTTTGTTGAGATATAAAATGCACATAGTAACTTACATCACTCTGTATAAAGCAATCTCAGGAAATACTTTAATACATTTTCATTAAATATACAATTTTTAGCTGATGCATAGAGAGGATAAATAAAATAAGGTTGGATTTGATTTGCGTGTGTTGTATGCATGTGTGAAAATATATGTAACCATATTAAAATCTATAATTAATATATGTTGATAAATAATAGAAAAACCAATAATTTCCTACAAAAAGAAGTCTAGGTGGTTTTCTGCTGATTTCTATCAACCCCTTAAAAAGGAAGTAAACACTTCAAAATATAGTAGGGACTATATCTCAGTTCTATGAAGCCAGTATTACCAAATAGCTCCAAATTAAAAATATCTCTTAGGAATACCTGTGCAAAACCAAAACTAAAATAAACAAACCCTAAAAATAATAGCAGTCTGACTCTTCAAGCATGTCAAAATGATTATGATCTATGATCTAGTAGGATTTACCCTAAAAATCCAAGTTTGCTCAGCATAGGAAATATGATTGGACATGTAGGATAAATTGAACAAGGCTAAATCATCCCAACAGATACAGTAAAACGAAAAATGAATCAAGGACCTAGGGGTGGGGAGGACTAGAGGGATAGCTCATTCAGGACTGGTCAGCTGCACAAGCCTGACACTCTGCACCTCTGTAACAACTAGACATGGAAGCATATCAGCTCTGGGGGAAGAAGGAAGGGCGGAGACAGGAAGATCTCTGTAGCACATTGGCCAGTCACAACCAGTGACTTCCAGATTTTGTCAGAGACCCAGCCTTTTTTGTTTGTTTGTTTGTTTGTTTGTTTTGGATTTGTTGCCCCCCAAAGACAGGGTTTCTTTGTATAGCCCTGGCTGTCCTGGAACTCACTCTGTAGACCAGACTGGTCTCGAACTCAGAAATCCGCCTGCCTCTGCCTCCCAGAGTGCTGGGATTACAGGTGTGCGCCACCACTGCCCAGCTGATCACGTCTTAAAAAATAAGGCAGACAGCTGGGTGATGGGCAGGCCTTTAATCCCAGTACGCAGGATGCAGAGGCAGGGGGATTTGTGAGTTTGAGGCCAGCCTGGTTTACAGAGCAAGTTCTAGGACAACCAAGGCCACAAAGAGAAACTCTGTCTTGAAAAATAAAACAAGACAAATACAACAATAACAACAACAAAAGGTAGATGACCCAGTAAGATGGCTCAGTGGGTAAAGGTCCTTGCTGTCATGGTGGAAAAAAAGAACCAACTCCTGTAAGCTGTCCTCTTGACTTCTACACATATCCACAGAATAAATATGACAAGTTTAAAGAAAAAGAAGGAGAAAGAAAGAGGAAAATACTTGATATCAGACCCACATGTGTTTGCATGCACTTGCAGAAACACCTATGTAAACCTGTAAGTCCTCATGGAGGAATCTGAGGCTGGAGGTATCCAGCTCAGTGGTATACTATTTGCCTGGTAGATATAATGTACTAATCCTCAGAACAGAAGGAAAGAAAGGAGAGAGGGGGAGAGAGAGAGAGAGAGGTAGGGAGGGAAAGAGAGAGAAAGAGAGAGAGAGAGACAGAGACACTGAGGGGGTGGGAGAGAGTGAAGGAAAGAGAGAAAATAAATATTTTAAAAAATTTAGCTCCTCCTAGGTAAAAATAAGAATAGAAAAAATTGAGTGTTTCCTCACCAAATTGGGGACACTGAAACCCATAGCTAAAAATAACATGTGATTGTAAGAGACATACAGGTCACCTCTACGATCAAGGTTAGGCGAGGTTAGGACAGCTCTTCTCTAAAACAATTAGCATAGCCTCATCAATAATAGTACCAAAAGAATAATGTAGGAATAAATTCAACAAAAACATTCTAAGGATTGTGTACTATAAATTATAAGACATCAGTGGAAAAAATTAGAAAAAACTAAGTACATGGAAAGGCATTTGTGTTCATGAGCAGAGGAATGCTGTGGTGTTGAAGATACTCCATCCAATGTGATCTATGAAAATTTCAAGCACAGTTTTTGCAGAAATAGATAAAAATGAAAAATTCATATGGAAATATGAATAAATGAAGCTAGAATAGACCTAGAACAAATGACACTATCCTGAAAAAGGCAACCAAAGTTGGGGACTCAAGACTGTCTGATTTCTGGAATGAGCACCACACTAAGCACAACAGCATGCCGTCTGTACAGATGTGTTAGATGGGCAGACTGGGATGGAGGCCAGAGCTTACCACAGAGATGTCTAGTCAACTGACTTTTAGGAAGGGTACCAGGAGAGCGCAAAGTAGAAAATAACAGCCTTTCTCACAACTGCGCTGTAACAACTGGGCATCTACCTGCAGGAGTATTAGAAACCTTCCCTTCCTCATTACAGCAGACTTTAAAGTGATGCGTCTATTTTATTTGTAACTCTCTCCGTCTCTGTATGTGTGGCATATGCATGCCACGGCACACATGTAGCTCAGAGGATAACTCTAGAGGCTGTTTCTCCTCTTCCACCACGTGCATCTTGGGGACTGAAGTCAAGTTGCTAGGCTTGAACGGCAAGAGCCTTTACCTGCTGGGTCATTTCACTTGCCTGATGAATTTATTTTAAAGTATGAGTTATATTTCAACAAAGCTATTTGTTTAAAAAAAAAAACCAACCAACCAACCAACCAACCAACAACAACAACAAACAACAAAAAGAAGAAACAGTTTTCTACCTTAAAACTTACATTTTCGGTGAGAGTCATGTTTTCTTTGCTGATGTCTAACACTGTGGTCATTAAAGCCAGATTTATGAGGTTCAGTTACTTGACTTATCTCTTGAGGTAGAACTGCACCCTGAAAGTTAAAATTCTCAGAAATTAATTAAACAAACCCTTGATATAACTTCAAAAAAATTAAAGTTAATTTAATAAAAATTACACAGCTTTTTAGAAAAACACACAGAAAACTATAAGGAATTTAAAAAACTACTCAAAAATCACTCTTGGAAATAAGTATCATTAATATAATGGTCACCACACTCCAGAATTCCCCTACATGTTAGTTAGAAAGCAAGGTAAAGAAAAGACAAGTACCTTCCCAAAGTTCTCTTTTCAACGGAAACAATTCAAACTAACTTTGTTTAAAGTTAACAAATACAGAAACTAAAAAAAAGCACTAAACTTTGAATGCTCATTAATTGAACCATCTCTAAATCTTTAGAAAGATTTCCATTGTTCTATGTGTCTGGGCGTTTTGCCTACATGTATGTCTGTGTACCATATGTGTGCCTGGTGGTCAAGGAGGTCAGTAGGGCATAGGATCCCCTGGAGCTGGGTGACAGAAGGTTGTGAGGCCACCATGTGGACACTGGCAACCAAACCTAGGTCTTCTACAAGAGCAACAAGTACTCTTAACTGTTGAACTTTCTCTCTCTTGGCCCCCAGAAATTTCTCGAAAACTTTCTCTAGATTTACTTCAAGACAAAGACACTTTTAGTGTGAGTGGAGATAAGGAGCGAGTGGGTGTACAGAACAGGGCTGGGCATGCTCAGCCACCACCACAATTGTCCCCACACATTGATGTTAACAACTTCCATTAAAAAGGCTTTAAAATTAATATTTTCTTGTATTTTTTGAAAGGTGAGGATATTAACTCATGTACATTCCTTTCTAGGTTCTTTTCTCAATAGCGGATTTTAAAATTAATGTTTATATTTCCAAATGAAACAGAACTTTCCAGCAAGACTGATCACAAACTTACAGTAATTAAGACAGTTTATAAATGGGCACAATAGTAAAATGACATGGCTAAGTTTTACATAAATATTTTATAAGATTCTTTCTCTCCTCTCGGTGAACGCACACATGTGTGCATTATACACTGATGTCCTCACACCTTCCTCAAATACTTCTCAGTCTAAGTTTTTGACAGTGTTCTTCACTGAACCCGAGCTCACCGTTTCAGCCACACTCAGTGGCCGGCAAAGCCCCAGGATGTGCCTAGCTCCCAGCCCCCAGCGCTGTGGCTACACATATGTGATACTATGCCTAGCTCTTAATTGAGTACTGAGGATCCAAATTCATATCCAAGCACTTTACCCACTGAGTCCATTCTCCAATCTTGTTTTGTTTTTTTGGTTTTTTGGATTTTTTTTTTTTTTTTTTTTTGAGACAGAGTTTCTCTGTATAGCCCTGGCTGTCCTGGAACTCACTCTGTAGACCAGGCTGGCCTCCAATTTAGAAATCCGCCTGCCTCTGCCTCCCAGAGTGCTGGGATTATAGGCATGTGCCCCCACCGCCCGGCTTCAACTGTCCAATCTTAAGATCCTTTGTTTGTTGGAAGAGAAAGCCAGAGGGCAAAAAGAAACAACTTGCTATAGTTGAATCTGCAAAAGGAAGTAAAAGCAGAGGCTGGAGAGATTTAAGACAAAGCAATTTTCATCATTGTGCTCTTGGCAAGTCCTATTTATCTTCAATTCTGGGCACACAGAACTTCACACTGGGTCCAAAGGAGCATCATGTCCTAGCTGACATTGAGCTTGTCTCAAAACACTTGAAAATATGATGGAGTTGGGGCACAGGACCCGTCAGGCTCCTCCTTCTCTACAGTTACATGGCGTGAGACTTTATCACCAGAGCAGGATGGCTGGGAGAGCTTTGGAAAGAGCAGTGCTTTCTGAGGGCTCTGGGCTAAGGAAGTGAACTGGAACAGAAGGATCAATAGACAGGCATACATAGAGGCTGCTTGTTGGTTACCGCCAGGTATGTTACATGCCTGTGCTCCCGCTACCTCAACTTCAGTATGGTAAGGGCACCAACTTATATATAAATAAACTGAAGTCCAAAAGTGATAATTTCATTGAAGAATTACTGATATTTGGGTATTTAAGTTTAAAGTACTTCAAAAAACAGATGTATAATTCTAAACAGAAAGAAAATACTGTAGTTGTGAACAGTTCTTTGGGTCATTAAAAAGCCAACTTATTATTTATGTGTGTATGTGTATGTGGAAGAATTGCAGGTGGTTGTAAGTTACCTGACATGGGCACTGGGAGCCAAGCTTGGGTGCTCTGCAACAGTAGTGCCCACTCTTAACTGCTAAGCTGCTGTTCTAGAACCCCCTAATGTTTCTCTAAGTGTTGGGCATACCGCTATATTTTACTAATGAATGCTTGGATTTTTTTTTTTAACTTTTGGTAAATTCTCTAGAATTTACTTAAGCTCAGTCTCTTCCTTCATTCCTTCCTCCCTCCCTTTCCATCTTTCTTTTTCTTCTTCCTCTTCCTTCCTCCCCTTTTCTTCTTCCTCCTCCTCTTCTTTTTTTCTGAGACGGGGTTTCTCTGGGCAGCCCTGGCTGTCCTGGAACTCACCCTGTAAACCAGGCTGGTCTCAAACTCAGAGATCGCCTGCCTCTGCCTCTTGAGTGCTGGGATTAAGGGCGTGTGCCACCACTATGCCCAAACAAACTCAGCTTATCAATATTAATGGTTCATGAGTTTAAAATTGTTGACCTATGTAGCTTTCACTTCTTGGGATAGACAAAACATGGCTGTGTTTAGTTAAATAAGTTGAATCTAGAAAGATTTAGCAGTAAAGGAAGAAAGCATATTTTAAGAACAAAGAACACACAATCCCAAATGGAAATGATTTGTGGGAAATAGAAAGTAAAGAGTACAATCTGGTTGATTTTATCATTTTATCAAACGGCTGGACATTTTTTTTTTAAATGTGAATTAGTATGGTCATGTTACTGGACCATAGCTCCGAGAGGTTTTTGATCTTAGAGAAAGAATTCAAAGACACAGAAGAGACTCAACAATAACAGGTCTGTTAGCGCAAAGCTCCAGTGTACTCTAAAGACACAGAGGGCAGGCTCAAGAGTCAGTGTCTGTCCTGATGTCTGTCTTAGTCTGGGTTTTTCTTCAGGTCTTATCCTTGTATCTTCAGCTCTTTCCATACTCAAGTAGGGGACTGTTTTATCATGAATGGTGCCACAGGGACTGTCACACCACATGATTAAGTGCATGGTACTGAAGTCACAATCCAGAGTATACTTTTAAAAGCCAATTTCTACACCATAGTTTTTGGCCAGTTATTTAATAACTCCTTACCTATCTTCCATATCAGTTATAGATTACAAAAGACCTTATGAGTGGGAGGAGTCAGGCTGGAATCCAAGAGTACTGAGCAGGAAGCGCTATACATTCAAAAGTATTAGAACAACACATTTTTAGGCCTGGCAAAGATCTCAGAAGTCTCCAATGCCTTCATTTTATATGTGTGATCACAGCAGTCCAGAGTAGTACATTTTCATAACTTGTGTTGTGAAACCTGCATTCCAGAACTTAAGGTTTAGCACTACTACAATCACTGCTACGCGGCATAAAGCGGGTTTTCAACCGAGAAGATACCTTACCCAATTATTCCTTCAGGCCAATTTAGGTAAAAGGATCATTAAGAGAGATTACACAACATTATACACAAAGAACTCTGAGAGATAACACCGGGGAGAACAGAAAAGGGAATGGAGAAGTCCAATGACTTAGAATCTTGTTACAAAAAGATAACAAAAAGAAGACAATTACAAACTTTCTTTTAGTGGTGACAGCATACAAAGCAGCAGGAAGCTAGTGTGGACAGAAGAAGCCAGACAGAATCTCAACTAGATCTGGGGGACATAAGTTCTCGATTCCAAGCTTTTGGGACTGCATGTCTGGGCAGTGATGATGTAGAAACGAGAACAAGAGGACAGGCTTTAGCTGGGGTTACTTTTGGGACTTCTTGAGGTCAATGTGACACATACACTCCTCCTCTACAGACTGGCAATACTGGATTAAATACCTGATTAAGAGGTCAGAACCATAGATTATAGATTAGTTATACTTGACAGACAGGTAAGAATCAAAGACATTAGTCAGGCATAAGGGAAAGGGAAGTTGTTCCGTTCAGTGGGATGGTTTTCTAGTGAACAGCTGGAAAAGCAAGAGTTAATATAGAAGGTGCACATGCAAGAACCAGGGAAATGTTTCCACTCACTTACCCACCCACTCATTCACTTTATGAAGCAAGGTCTCGCTGTGTTAGGTAAGTTGGCCTTGAACTCCTGGGTTAAATGGTTCTTTAGCCTTCTGAGCTTCCGAGAGTAGCTGGGACTGCAAGTGTGAGCCACTGTGCACAGACTTTTACAGCCAGTACAGTGGTGCAGACCTATAATCCCAACACTTGGGAGGTAAGACGGGGACTCTGATGATAAGGCTTGGCAGCAGGGGCATTTATCCACCAAGTTATCCTAAATAATCTTTAAGGTTATTATTACTACTTAGACACGGTCTCACTATGTAGCTCTGGCTGACCTGGAACTTGATACATAGACAACATGATTCAGGATCAGATGGGCATTCACAAAAATACATCTGCCTCTGCTTCCCAATTACTGGGATAAAAAGTGCATACCACCATACACTGCAGTTATTTTATTTATCTATCTATCTATCTATCTATCTATCTATCTATCTATCTATCTATCTATCTATCTATTTAGGCAGGGTTTCTCTGTGTAGTGTCTGGCTGTCCTGGAACTCACTCTGTAGACCAGGCTGGCATCGAACTCTGCCTCCCAGTGCTAGGATTAAAGGCGTGCACCACCACTGCCCGGCTAGTCTAGGGTTTTATTTCTCTAAGGTGTTGTTCAACTTGTTTTTAAGACAGGGTCTAACTGGGACATGGCTTATCCCGAAGGAGAAGCCGGCGGAGCAGTGAGCCCCAGGGATGTGTCTGTGTCAGTGTCTCCTGTGCCCTTTATGTGAGTGTTGAAGAACGAGCGCAGGTTATCTGACAGGCACTTCACTGTTTTAGTCACTGTTCTACTGCTGAGAGGAGAAAACAAGGCTTCTTTGTGGGGCTAACCACACTTTCAGAGGGTTGATCCCCTCTCCCCCTGGAGGAGAGCACAGCTGCACACACGGTGCTGGGGCTACATCCTGATCCACAGGGAGAGAGAGAACACTGGACTAGGGTTCTGAGGACTTGTCAGACCTCAAAGCTCATCCCCAGTGACACACTGCCTCCAACAAGGCTACAGGTCCTAATCCTTCTAATCCTATCAGGTAGTTCCATTTCTTTTTTTTTTAAATTTTTTTAAATTCGATATATTTTTTATTTACATTTCAAATGATTTCCCCTTTTCTGGCCCCCCACTCCCCAGAAGTCCCAAAAGCCCTCTTCCCTCTCGCTGTTCTTCCATCCACCCCTTCCCACTTCCCTGTTCTGGTTTTGCCCTATACTGCTACAACTGAGTCTTTCCAGAACCAGGGGCCACTCCTCCGTTCTTCTTGTACCTCATTTGATGTGTGGATTATGTTTTGGGTATTCCAATTTTCTGGGATAATATCCACTTATTAGTGAGTGCATACCATGATTGATCTTTTGAGACTGGGTTACCTCACTTAGTATGGTGTTCTCCAGTTCCATCCAAAAAATATGGAACGCTTCACGAATTTGCGTGTCATCCTTGCGCAGGGGCCATGCTAGTCTTCTCTGTATCGTTCTAATTTTTAGTATATGTGCTGCCGAAGCGAGCATGGTAGTTCCATTTCTTAGTGACTAAAGCAGTAAACATATCAGCCTACAGGGTCAATCTTATTCAAACTACCACACTGAGCAATTTTCTCAGGCTAATGAATCTTTTTAGTTTTTATTTTTGGGAGACAAGGTGTCAAAATAGCTGAGGCAGACCTCAAATTCCCTGATCCCGTTGCCTCTTCATCTGTTTGGATAACAGGCATATCCCACCATGAACAGTAGACTTCATTCTTTTATGTATGTAGATGAAGACATTCATGTGTGTGTGTGTGTGTGTGTGTCTGCCTGTGTTTGTGCATGCACATGAATGTGTGCTGGCTCATGTGTTATGTGCTCTAGGCGTTGTGCCTACTACTTTACTTTTTGGGCAGGGTCTTTTGTTGAACCTGAGCACACCAACTAAGCTAGCTTGGCCGACCAGCAAGCCCCAGAGACCCCCGTCAGCTTTCTATAGCCCTGGGACCCCCACACAGGCACTGCTGCACTGCCTGACTTTTTCTGTGGCTGCTGAGGATTGGACTCAGGTCGTCAGGCTCTCACCATGGCACGCTGCCAACCAAGCCCGTTTCCCAATGCCTCTTCTGTCTTGTGTAGAAGGGCCAGGGTTAAACTCACATAGGATAAGGAGCTTTGCATCACTGCCTACAGTCCCAGACCTCTTTTTAACCTTTCAATGTTTGTTCATATTTAAGAAAACCCTCTACCAGAATAACATTGCATATTAAGGGGGGGAAAAATAAGTTAATTGTGCCATTAAGGCCTTTGTTGAATTCAAAATATAATCATTACAATTTTGTGAGCAAGTAAAAATTATGCCAAAACTGATCTTGAAATTATATTCCCATTTACTGGTCCAACTTTATGCATGCCTAAAAGGAATTATGAAAATTCATGATAAAAACTCTCATAAAATTTGGAGAGAAATAACACTACAAATGCAAAGAAAACCACTTTTAACTAACTGTCCATCAAAGAATGCTAACCTTCTCTTGTATCGTTGGCTGCAAGTGTTGAATTTTTCCAGATCCTTGTAGAGATTGCCAAATGTTGCAAAATTCATCATCACCTTTTGGAGGTACCTAGTAAATAAACAAAAATTTATATGAAATATATTAGAAATAAAACTGCTTACTAAATATTGAACAATAAACAGAATACTTAACTGTTACTATTTAAACCTCTCAGTTGCCCTGTGCTGTAGCCTGTACTAATTCCAAAAGCATCGCACTGGACTCTAACTAGTCTTCATATACAAGGTTCTAAATGGTTTTTTGGAAACTATTTAAATCTAAGCAAATTATACTCTAAAGGTGATACTTATAGGTGGCGGTAGAAAGGTCATGAGTTTGAGGCCCCCTTCAGCTGTATAACAAGTCTGAAGCTCTTACAAATAATGATAAAAAATATTGCCAACAACACACTTATGTTTTTCTAATGTGGTAACCTATTAACTCATTCAAACTTAGACTTGAAGACTTCATAGAAAATCTTCACCTCTGCTGACCTGGTGGTATAGACCTACCATTTGTATGGTGGGAGCAAGAACATGAGTTCCAGGCAGCCTGAGCTACCAAGTGAGAACCTGTCTAAAAACAAACAAAAAATATCCAACTTACACAGGAATAATCTAATAAATTTAAAAACTAGCCACTCTGGATCTAGATAAATGGTTTCATGCAGATTAAGACTAGAAAAAAACATGCACCAAAACTTAACCCTGGGCCAGTAGGCAGTGCTTGCCTTAGGACCTAGCACTTAGCAAACAGATGCAGAGATAGGCAGAGTTCTGTGAATTCAGCCTGGTCTAGACTACATAATGGGTCCAGTGAGACCCTGTTCAAAATAAATAAACCCACAGTTGAAGAAAAACTTAATTGTGGTTACTTGTGTAACTGGAGTGAATTTTGTTTGTGTTTGTTAACAATTACCATTTTGCAATGATCAATGATCCATGATATGTGTTAAAAATATGACTTAGCTTAAGATTTGGAGTGAAGGAATTAAAACTGTCTCACAGGCAACAACTCTATGCTCAGAGAGCTAAGAACATACTCATGAAATGCATGGCAGGAATGTGAAACTTGCTTCTTGCTATGTTTGTGCAGGAGGGCTTCAGGTTCATGTAGTGGAGGATGACCTCAAACTCATCCTTCTGCCTCTACTTACCAAGCACTAGGATTATATTTGTGGGCCACCACATACTATCTCAAAACTCTTTGATACATGTGACATAATCTCCACATTACAATTCAAATTTATTGTCACTCATAAGAAGTATAGGACATTTAGATTATATAAGAAATTTAAGTGTTGTGCTAGTCAGTTTTGCGTCAGTATGACACAAGATGAAGTCAACTGAGAAAATGCCTGGAGGTAAGTCTGTGGTATGGTTTCCTTACTGATGGTAGACGTGGGAGGGCCCAGCTCACTGTGGGCAGCATGGCCCTTGAGCTGGTAGTCTAGGGTGCAATAAGAAAGCAAACTAAGCAATCGAGTAAGCAGCAGTCCTCCATGGCCTCTGCATCAGCTCCTGCTTCCAGGTTCCAGCCCTGTTGGAGTTCCTGGCCTGACTTCCCTTCACGATGGGAATCCAGTTCCACTGAGATGTGGAACTAGAAGGTGAAATAAACCCTTTCCTCCCCAAGCTGATTTTAGTCACGGTGCTTTATCACAGCAATAGAAACCCTAACTAAAACTAATACTGATTAGGAAAAGATAAGAATATTCTTGAGCTTGTTATTTAAACAAATGTATTTGTTAAATAAACATTTGTTAAATAAACATTTGTTAAATAAACAAATGTTATTTAAGCAAATGTCTTTGCTATAACTGTAACTTTATAACATAGGTAGACTACTACTAATAGTACCTTTCATTTGCCTTTCTGATATAGGACATCAGTATGTAGCTGACCAGGAATATCACATATGTGGGCCAGAATAGCAACCTGCTTCATCTTTCCAAATGTTTGTTGGGATTAAAGGTATGTATCAAGCTGGGTGGTGGTGGCACACACCTTTCTTTTTCTTTCTTTCTTTCTTTCTTTCTTTCTTTCTTTCTTTCTTTCTTTCTTTCTTTCTTTCTTTCTTTCTTTCTTTCTTTCTTTCTTTCTTCCTTCCTTCCTTCCTTCCTTCCTTCCTTCCTTCCTTTCTTTCTCCTCCTTCTTTTTTTTTAAAACATATTTTCTTTATTTACATTTCAAATGTTATCCCCTTTCCTAGTTTCCCCTCTGAAAATCCCCTATCCCATTCCCCCTCCCCCTGCTCACCAACCCACCCACTCCCACTTCCCTGTTCTGGCATTTCCCTATACTAGGGCATCCAGCCTTCACAAGACCAAGGGCCTCTCCTCCCTTTGATGTACAACAAGGCCATCCTCTGCTGCATATGTATCTGGAGCCATGGGTCCCTCCATGTGAACTCTTTGGTTGGTGGTTTAGTCCCTGAGAGCTCTGGGGGGGGGGCGGGTACTGGGTAGTTCATATTGTTGTTTCTCCTATGGGAAACCTAGCGACCCTGTATTTAGTTCAATGGTTGGCTGAGAACATCTTCCTCTGTATTTGTCAGGCACTGTATTTGTCAAGCACTGGCAGGAAACAGCTATATTAGGCTCCTGTCAGCAAGCACTTGTTGGCATCCACAATAGTCTCTGGGTTTGGTGACTGTATATGGGACAGGTGGGGCAGTCTCTAATGGTCTTTCCTTAATTTCTGCTCCACACTTTGGCTTTAATCCCAGTGCTCATGAGGTAGAGGCAAGTGGATTTCTGCAAGTTCCAGGACAGCCTGGACTACACAGTGAGTTATAGGATGGTCAGGGCTACAGAGAGAAATCCTGTCTGGGAAAACAAAAACCAAACAAACCAAATGCAACCAACCCAAAAGGTGTGTTGTGTCTTTCCATCAGGGTCTGCACCATTTTTTTTTTTAATCAAAAAGGAAAACTAAGTCAAATTGAGTTTCTACTTAGAAGTTCTCATGACTGAGGAACTTACCCGAGTAGAGAGAAACAGAGACTGAGGAGAGTGGCCGAGACCTCCCGAGTGCCCAGTCGAAGCTGATGTGTTTGCGCTACAGTGACTCACAGCTGGCTGTGGTTTCACGATGGCAGTCAACTTCTGATTTCCTGTTTCACACCGACTCCCATGAGAAAGGTTCACCAAGGCACTTGTTGGCAGCCGGTATCCCCTACCCGGTGAGCACCTACAATTAAGAAGCTATTTCAGTGGCAGGTCTGGTTGTACATGCCTATAATGTGGGCAGCTGGGAGGCAGGAGTAGGAAGGTCAGAAATTCAATGTAGTCCTCAGATATAATGGCAGTTCTAGGCCACACTGTGCTACAGAGTACAACTTTGCCTCAAAAAATGTGGGAAAAATAAAATAAAATAAAAAAAAAAAAGAAAAAATACTAGAAGTTAATTAAGGGATAGATCCCTGAACTTAAGAAAAGGGGGAAAGTCTTTTGTCAACTTCTTCAATTCTAATAATACTTTTTCGTTTTTCAAAAATACCATCTTCTTGTATTGAGGACACTGAAAAAGTAGAGTTCTTTTATGAGTTCCAGTTTGCTATAAACACGTATTTTAATGAGACATATTATAAAAGTGAATGTACATGAAAGCAATCTTTCACAGCTCTCTCTCAGATGCCCTTAAGTAGGAGTAGGAGAAAAAGATGTCAACAAGACAAAACAGACAAAAACACCAAGCCATGCCTGGTAATGCATGCCTGTAGTCACAGTATTAGAGAGGCTGAGGTAGGAATATCAGGTGTTCAAAGCCAGCCTTGGCTATGTTTCAAATCTGAAACTAGTCTGTCTAGATGAAACCCTTTGTCAAAGAAATTAAAACAACGAAAAAGAAAACAAAACCAAAGCACACATCATCCTGGTGTGTTTTGACAGTGTGGCTGCACATCCTTGAACCTGTCTGTCATCCATGAACGTGGAATGTAGAGGAAGGAAGACCTTGGGTTTGAGGTCAGCTTTGATCAAGACTTTGTCTCAAAATAATAAATAAAAAAAAGTCATGTAATATATATGTTAAATATATACAACAGTTATTGTGCAAAGGTGAGTTATTATAACTAAACAATTGAATAAAAGATCAAAATTCTGTTGTTGCATTTAAGAGTACACATTGGAAGGTCTTAGAGGAACAAGCATATTGAAGATTCAAAATAACAGAATTTTTATATTATTATTGAGTGCCCATGGGAAGAGGTCAGAGGACAGCTTCATGAATTTGGCTACTTTCTTCCTTCGAGCTTTCCTGGGTCTGGCAGCCGTCACCTACACCTGCTCTGTCATCTCGCTGGCTCAGTAATGGCATGTTGTAGAACCATTCTGTATAGACTAAGATTTTATGACAGGAGGCTAAACAAGAGTAATTTAAAATTATAATTACCTATTAACCAAAACACAGATGCAAAGGAAATTAAGTTCATGGCAGCTTTGTAGTTAAATTAGAAAGAAAAGCTGGAAAATGAGTCTATTTTTCCCTCCTAATATTCTAGTAATTTTCATTACAAATGAAGACATTATAAAGTATAAGTGAAAGAACACATCCTTGCTAGTAGTTCCTGTAACTTTAAACTTTATACTAGAGCTCCCTCAAAATATCATATTTCATATGCTTTAAAATGAAAGCAACTCAACTCTACTGTTTTAAATCTGATAACTTCCAGTTTTTGCTTTTATCCTTCAGAGTCAAGTTTCCTGTCTCATTACTATACTGCTATCTAATCCTCGTTACTTGATCTTGTTAAGAACCTCTAATTCCACTACATTAGATGATGAAGACTTACATGTCTTTGAACTCAGCCAGCTCAATTCCTGAAGCCATTTAACCAGAAAATGTCCTTTGCCGCCTGTTCTCTCCTGTGTTCCTGAGTACTTCTCACTCTATTCTTTCCTCTCTGCCCAGGTAACCACTGTTCATGCATTGTCTCATTTAATTAAACAGTTCCCATTAGAGTCAGTTGCTGAATCTCCTTGGCTAAAGTGAAAAATCAGGAGGGTAGACAGGCACTCACTGTTTTAATACTATAGCAACTATGATGTCAAATTGGGCACACACATCTGCAAGTAACACAAATCAAAGAATGCATGGACATTCATGAAGGACAATTATTATTTGGAAATACAAACCTTATTGTTAAGCCTCCAGGAAATTCCTCATCAAATAGTACTTCAAATAGTACATCAGCTTCTCTACTAGCTGTTAAAGATGAAGAAAGGAGTCAGACTGAAAAACCAGACAATGAGAAACCAGCAGTTTTTAAGAATGCTCAAAAGCATTTGTTTTATTCTAAAAGTTTATAAAAATTGTTTAAATATGAAGAAACATGTAACAGCACACTGCCTGCCATCTGAGGCAAGAGACAACACACATGCCTTACAAGAGCATCTTGTCTATATCCCCAAAAGGCACCCACAGTCTTTACCTTGACAATCTGGTTGCTTATATACTCCTTTACATTTTCACTAGTACGGACATACCCGATATGTATATAGTGTTTTACAAGTTCTAAAGCATTATCCATCTCTATCTCTGTCTGTCTGTAACTATCTACCTACCACTGGGGATACAGTCTTGAAACACACTTATGCTTGTTTCAAAATGATGAGACTCAGTCTTGTTTCCTGAATATATCACAGTATTTCTCATATTCTATCCATGAATATACCATCATTTATCTCTTTCCTCTGCTATAAAAACTTAGTTTATAATTTTAACAATTATAAAAATGCTATTATAAATATCATGGAAATGTCTTCTCTATGTATGCTAATTTTTCCCTAGAAGTAAAATTACTAGGTGTTAAGGAATGCATTAAATTTTTGTTTGTTTCGAGACAGGGTTTCTTTGTGTAGCCTTGGCTGTCTGGAACTTGCTTGTGGATCAGGCTTGCCTTGAACTCACAGAGATCTGCCTGCTTGTGCCTCCCGAGTGCTGGGAGTGCTAAATGCATGTGCCACCACTTTCCAGGCTCATTTAAAAAAATTTAATATAAAATTGGCATGATAGGTTATACATATTTAAAGTATACAATTTAGTAAATTTTACCATATGTAGTTAGTCAAGAAGCCATAATAAATAAGACAGTTATTCCCAAACTCTCCTTTGTCATTTTGCAATGCATATTCTTAGTAACCAGGAAACTATTAAAATATTGTCATTATAGATGACTGCATATATCGAATTTAAAATAAATAAGATTATGCAGTTCATATTCTTTTTTGTCTGGCTTCTATCAGCATAATTATTTTGAGAGTCATGCATTTTGAATGTATCATTTTTTTTCTTTTTCCATTGCTGAGAAGCATTTCATTGCATATTATCTAACAATTTATTTACTCATCTACTGACAAGCATTTGGAACTTTCTGATTTTTTATTGTCACTTAAGGTTTGGTGTAAATTCACATCTTATTCTGTCCTGGATCAGAATCTAGGAATGGAATGTCTTTACTTCTCTGGTGTAGGTTCAACATTTTAAGAATTTATTAGAGGCTGGTGAGATGACAATCCTCAGGACCAAATGGTAGAGAGAATGATGCTATAAATAATCCTCTGGCCTCCACATGTACACTGTGGCACCCAAGTGAGCATACACACTCCCACTCCACGTATACACTCATGGCCTGACACACACAGAACCAAGAAAAACTAAATAGAAAACGTAACTATTAGAAAACCTATAATCTTAGCACTTGGGAGGTTGAGGCTGAAGGATTTTGAGTTTGAGGTCAGCCTGTGCTACATATAGTTCCAGGAAAGTCTTGGCTACATAGCAAGGGCATGCCACAAACAAACTTAACAAACAAAGCCAGATATGTTAGTGCACAAACTAATTTCAATACTCAGTTGCAAATGAAGAAAGATTATGAGTCTGAGGTTAGCCTGGGTTATGAAGAAACTGTCAAAAATTAAAAATACCCCTCTTCAAAAAAAAAAGTGTATTTTTATAAGGACCTACCAAACTACTTTCCAAAGTGGGCGTATCATTGTCAATTCTTACTGACAATGCAGGAGAGTTCTATTCAGTCCATGGCACTATTGCCACCTGGACACTTCTTTATTCTTTCCTTTTAACCTTTCTTTCTCTTCGGAGGTAAAGCCTGATGTAGCCTAGGCTGTCTCTGACTCAGTATGTGAGTCAGGGGTGACCCTGAAGTTCTGTTCCTACCTGTGCTGCCTGTGGCACTGGGCTCTGAACCAGAGCTTCACTTCATCCTGGCAAGCAATCTACCTACTAAGCTGTGCCCACAACCCTCCCATTCATTTCAGTCAGTCCAGCTGGGGTTTGGCAGTATCACTTTCCCTGCACATACTTCCTGTGGTGGAACATCTGCTTGACCACTGTGCTCATGTAAGAAGAATGGCTGAGGGAATCCAGGACTGAAGTCTTACCTCCTTTAATTCCGATGACGGTGCCTCGAAGGCCGACTGGCACAGAGAAGTCTTCTCTCACGTTTACAACACGATCAAAGAGACGAAATTCAGCATCCCGATCAGGAACGACTCCATGCTGCTGCTCTAAAGGCTGGACAGAAGAGAGCTTTGTATTCTAAGGGACATCTGAAACCTTTCACATTTTGATGTCTGTGAGTTCTGTTTTTAGAGGTCTTACTACGTAGCCCTGAGAGACTGCAGACTTATTCTGCAGCCTCAGTCGCCCTCCGCCTCACCGTCTTCTGACTGCCTCCTGAGGGTTGGGATTGCGGGCATGCCGCCATGCAGAGTTCTTTCATAGACACTTACTCTGTACAGCAAGTGGGGCTTCACTGTCACCCGGACTTTCTTGTTGTTCTTTCTTTGCTGAGGAAGAGAGAATTCAAATGGAAAATTATAAAGCCACCACCACTTGCAACATCTGTGAATTTCATAAAGCCAAACAAAGATTGTAATATTAAGAATACCTAAAGTTTTGCACCTGCAGGAGTGAAATACATATTGATAAGATGAATATTCTAATTTCTTAAATCTTGTTATTTTAGGTGGTATCAGCAGCAGCAGCAGCAAATGTAGAGTTGGCTGTCTCCTTTACATTTATGTATGGAGATCAAACTCAGATCATTGGGTGGCAATTCTTTTTACTTGCTAAGTCATCTTGCTGGCTTCAATTGTTTTTTTTTTTTGAAATAGGGCCTCATTATGTAGACCTGGTTGTCCCGGAACCTGCCATGTAAACCAGGCTGGCCTTAAGCTCACAGCTATCTATCTACCTGTCTCTGCCTCCCAAATGTTGGGATTAAACATGGTACACACCACAATCCTAAATTCTTATTTATAAGTTTTAAAGGTAAAATACTTAAAATATTTATTTTTAATTTATTATTTCTGTGTGCACGCGCGCGCGTGGGCCTGCCAAGTGCTGGTGGTTAACTCAGGGTCCTTGGAATGCTAGGAGAGGGCTCCACCTGAGCTCTGTCCCAGTCTTGCTCTAAGTCCATCTGGTGTGTAACTGCCCAACCCAAGAAAGAAGACTGCCAATCAGGACAGAAGAAACTAACTTTTAAGACAGAAGATTATATTTGTTTTAAACTTTATATATATATTTTTCTCTAAAAAGAATAGTAAAGAATAGTCATCAGAAGTTTTTTGGAGACAAGGTTTTACTCTGTTTAGGAGGTATCATCAAATTCAAGATGATTTCCTGCCAAGGCCTTGTAAGTGCTGAGATTACAGGCACCCTTGCCATGCTGTACTAACAAAGATTTGTAATAAAGAAAAACAAAGGATGAAGCATTTATGTATAAAGGCATAATAAAACTTTAAAACTTAAAAATTGATGCGTATGCCTGTGCGTACGTGTGTGTGTGTGTGTGTGTGTGTGTGTGTGTGAGAGTGTATTTGTGTGTACTTAGACCAACTGACTCAGAAACAGGTGGTTGTTTTTTGTTTTTGTAGAAAAAAGAAAACATAGATAAAACCATCTATACCCCTTACTGTACACCCATACACACATATTAAGAAGTAGGAGGAAGGAAGGAAGGAAGGAAGGAAAGAAGGAAAGAAGGAAGGAAAGAAGGAAGGAAGGAAAGGACTGGATTCCTAGGGTAAAATGACTGTTAGTCTTTTCTTTCTAGCTCTGCTAACATTTCCACACTGAAGGTCATTAGACAGACTAACCTAGCTAACAAAGCTACCACTTTTTAGTCTTTTAGGAAGGAGGGAAGAGAGTAGAAAGATGAAAGAGTGGGTTAGACAGCGGGGAGGAGCTGTTAGTGAGCTTTCCTGGGAGCGACAGGTTTCTGAGCAGAACTGCAATTGTGGTCACACCCGACCATGAAGGAGGTTGGGAAGCACAGCCTGGGAAATGGGGAAATGTGCAGAGGTGAGAGAACCTGGACTCTGTTCCAAAACAACTAGAAACAGGTTGATTTGGGATGTAACTTGTGAGGTACCCTGTCTTCCCCATCTGTGCCTTTGCTGCTCCCAGCCACACACACTCCCATTTTCATGTACAATACTTTTAGTTCTCATAACCACACGGTCTCCTTGACATACTCTGGTATCTAGATCTGACATCCATAGCTTCTGCAGTCAAGTTCACGGGGATCTTCTAAAGGTCAAGTTATCTACAATTGTGACATATTATAGTTAAAACTAACATACTGCAATTGGC
Source organism: Apodemus sylvaticus (assembly GCF_947179515.1). Classification (NCBI taxonomy): domain Eukaryota; kingdom Metazoa; phylum Chordata; class Mammalia; order Rodentia; family Muridae; genus Apodemus; species Apodemus sylvaticus. Next base: position 27,856,143 of record NC_067478.1, read on the forward strand.
TGTGGTGGCATATGCTTTTAATCCTAGCACCTGAGAGGCAGAGGCAGGTGGATCTCTGAGTTTGAGGCCAGTCTGGTTAGCAGAGCTAGTTCTAGGACAGCCAGGGTTACAGAGGAACCCTGTCTTAACAGCCACCCCTCCCCCCAAAAAAACTAACTTAGTTTATACTGATGGACAAGAAAAAAATAAATTACTAAATATGACAATATGTTATATATAAGTATATGTAATTTTGCTTTAAAATTTTTGAATTTAAAATAAATTAATAATTTCAAACATTTAGAAATTAATGAAAACAGAATTGGAGAAGAAGAATAATAAATAAATAATAAACAGTTACACCTAACCAAGTGTTACTTGGCTTGGCAGTTTAGAATGTAGTTTGCTACATTATCCTCTAGGGCCCTATCAGAACTGCAGATGTAGTACAACTGAAGTCTCAACTGCTCAGAGCTCAGGGAACTAGGAAATGCTTGGTGGGTCTGCATAGGCCATCGTTGCAGAGCAAACTCAACAGACCTAGCTTCTGCCTTTTCTTTTCAACAGGGCCTTGTTATGTAGCCATAGCTGACTTGGAACTCGCTAAGGACGGGCTGGGCGTACATTACGGCAGTCCTCCTGTGGCCTGCCACACCCAAGTGCTGGGATTAGGCGTGTGTCACCGTATGTGGCTGTTCAGAATCGGTACTTACCAAGATTCCATGGTGATTTACTTGTACCTTAAAGTTTAAGAAGCATTGCTTGGGTGGAACACAGATGTTTACAAATGTTCTGCCAATATGAGAACTACCATCTAACAAGAAAACTCACTTTTCTTTTCTTTTTCTTTTTGTGTGGTGTGAGGGATCAATCCAAATCATGTAGATAAGTGCTCTACCACTGAGGACCATCCTAGTTTATAAGCTACTGATGAGCTACCATTTACTAATGGCCCTACATTATAAAGAAGTTTATATCATTTTCAGAATGTTATATTTGTCTTCTTTCCTTATTACTGCAATAACACACTAAAACTCTAATTATACTCCTTTCACACATAAATAAGCTTTAAATTCTTGTCTAATTTATATGTTACAATTTTGTATATGTATTTTTTGTTTGCAAAATAAAGAAAAAAATGAGCAAAATATTTTGTGCTGCATGTAGTGAGGGTGTGCACCCACATGCACAGAGAGGCCAGAGGAGGGCATCACAAGTCCCCCTCTGTTATGCTTTGTTTTAGTCTGAGACAGGGCCTCTTCCGTGAGCCTCAAACTTGATGGTACCTTTCCAATGCCCCCCACCTCCCCTGCCGCTTGTCCCGAAGTATAGGGCTTACAGGCCATGCCTGGCCTTCTCTGTGAGTACACAGTATCTGAAGTCAGGTCCTCAAGCTTACACAGCAAGCACTCCTATCCTGTGACCCATCTTCCTAACCTGTTTTGTTTTTGTTTTTGGTTTTTTTTTTTTTTTTGAGATAGGATCTCACTCTGTAGCTCTTGCTAGTCTGAACTCACTCAATCAGACCAGGTCGTCCTCAGACTAGTACAATCCTCCTATGATAGCCACCAAGTTCTGGGGTCATAGATGGGAGCCACCATAGAATCCTCTATGTTCAAATGAGTTCATTGACCTGAACAATTTTTTTAAATATTTATTTTTATTTTATGTGTATATAGATGTTGCCTGCAGGTATGTAAGCACACCACATGCATGTAGTATGTGCAGAGGTCAGAAGGGCGCCTTGGGTCAATTGGGACTAGAGTTCTAAGTGGTTTTGAGCCACCATGTGGGAGCTGGGGACTGAGCCCAGGTCCTCTCTACAAGCATAGAGAGCTCTGAACCACAGGACCATCTCTCTAGCCCCTGGCCTGAGTAATTAAAACCCTCAGGGCTAAGGGTGCTATCTCAGTGGGGACAGCCTCGCCTAAGTCATAGTACTGAAAACAAACAAACAAACAAACCCTGACACCACACAATTATCTTGATTGGCAATCTATAATTTTTCTTCAAAGAGAAAAAAAAATCATGTAGCTCTGGTTTTCACAATGATCCTCACAGTTTCTGAGTATGTGCCTGGGAGCCAAACACTACCACCCCCCCATAATAACAGCTGCATACTAAGAGCACATCTGTCTTTCTTCTTTCCTTCCTTTCTAGCACTATGCAGTATAAGCTGATCCCTCTTTCTTCTTTCTCTCCTTCCTCCCTCCCTCCTTCCCTCCCTTCTTCCCTTCCTTCCTTCCTTCCTTCCTTCCTTCCTTCCTTCCTTCCTTCCTTCCTTCCTTCCTTCCTTCCTTCGTCCACTACTACCACCACCATTAATAGCAGCTGTGTACTGTGAACAGATCTATCTATCCTCCTTTCTTAAAAAAAAAAAAAAAAAAAAAAAAACAAAAACCAGAAAGGCACGATCTTAGGCCTAGCTAGCCTCTAACCCATTATATAGGATAATCTTTTGTTGTTGTTGTTATTGGTTTTTTTTTTTGTTTGTTTGTTTGTTTTGGATTTGGTTTTTTCGAGACAGGGTTTCTCTGTGTAGCCCTGGTTGTCCTGGAACTCACTCTGTAGACCAGGCTGTCCTCGAACTCAGAAATCCGCCTGCCTCTGCCTCCCAGAGTGCTAGAATTATAGGCGTGCGCCACAACTGTCCGGCAGCGGCGGCAGCATTGTTGTTCTTTAAGACAGGGTTTCTCCTTATAGGCCTGGCTGTTCTGGAACTCACTCTGTAGATAGACCAGGATGGACTTGACCTCAGAGTCTACCTGTCTCTGCTGGGACTAAAGGCACACACCATCATGCCTGACATATGCAGGATAATTTCAACATCCAATTCTGCTGTCTTTTCTTCTGGAGTGCTGGGAGAATAGGTGTGCACCACCATCCTTGGCTTTATGTGGTGTTGGGATAAAAATCAGGGATTTGTGTATTCTAGGAAAGCACTCTATCGACTGAGCTACATTCCCAGTCCTGAAGAGAACATGTTTTGTCCCAGGTGATCTTAATGATGATCATAACTTGTAAGGTAGGCAGTATTTTATTACTGATTTACCAATGATGAAATGGCTCATGAAAAAATTAAAATATTGAAAAAGAGTCTTAAGTTCAATGTGGTAGGAATGGCTCTTGAGCACAAGTCTTAACTGATTTTTCTATTAATTCAAAAATGAAAGTGTGCTATCATGGAATCATTAATAAAAAGCAAGTTAAAAGAAGTTAAAGTTTTAAAAAAACACCAATATAACCAACCCAGAAGATACCAACCATTAGTTAAAATGGATAAACTAGTTTAACTACAGAAGTCTGTTGCTTTGAAATAGCAGAATAGAGAGATAAGAGATTAGTGTGTGCATGCCTGTGTGGGACTGCACTTGAGTGTGTGCCTGTGTACATGGAATAAATGTGGAGGTCACAGGACAGCTTTTGGAAAGTTGGTTCTCCCTTGTGGATGCAGTGGTTCAACTCAGGTCATCAACACCGCCTGAGCTATCTCATTCAACCAGCTCTGAACTACGTCTTTAAAGAATGCAATTACAACAGCAAGGAAGAGCAAAGCATCATCACTCTTCATGCACAAACTTTCTATTGTGACTAGAGTTACAAGACTAGAACTATTACAAAAAAATACATTTTAAATTTTATAGTTTCTATATACTGAAGTATATTTACATATATTCATTTAAATTTCCTAACAGTTGCTGGAACTGCTACAGGACTATTAATCAGCATCATGAAGGACATACATTAGTTGGCTGAAACATAAAACATTGACAACAAGTTGCTCATTTTCACTTCAGCTTGCATCAGGAATCGTGGTCCCTCAAAGTCAGTACCTTGCACTTCTCAACTTCTTCCTCAATCTTTTCCACAATGGCTGCATCCAGAATGTGCAAATCACAAGAAGACCGAGACAGAGTACTGACAGGATGTCCTTTTAGCCAAGTAACAATTTCTTGAACTTTCTCAGCCCTACAATAAAAACAGTAGTAATTTTTTCACATTGATTAAAAATTTCTGAAGTTTTATATTAAGGATCTAATAAAAAATCTTCTTGGGAACTGTGAATTATCAGATTTAAGTAATTAAGCCAAAAATGAAATAATACAAGATAAAAAGTAACATTAGCTGAATGTTCAAACGGAGAGCCTAGAGAAGGGTCAGAAACACCACAAATCTTGCTCACCCATTCTCATCTTCTCCAGGCCAGATGTCATCTTCATAGAACACGTCCTCTTGGCTGTTTTTTGCTATATAACTAAACAGTTCTGGTGCTCTAGTTAACAAAGAAATAAAATATTGCTTTAAAATATGCAATTAACCTTGCATAAACTTCCTATTAAGTGATTTAGTATTCCAATGGGGACATGTGCAATTTACTGAGGATTTTATAGTATTATTAAGGAATAGTATTAATAAGGAATGAGACTGAAAGGTTGGATAGTCAAATATTCCTGTAACTCTATGAAAATTCCCATTGGCTGAGAAAGAAACAGTTTAATTACTTTAAAAAAATCCAATTATGACTTAGTTTTCTTTGACTAAAATGTGAGAAATCAGATGAATGGAAACAGTGTTTGAAGGTTCTCTCCTCACCCCACTCCCGGCTGCTTTGGGATAGGGCTTCTTATGTAACCCAGGCTAATCTCAAACTTATAATCCTCCTGCTCCAGCTTCCTCAGTGCTGGGATAACAACCACATTACAACAATATTTAGGCTTTCAAAGTTAACTTTCTAATTTTTGCAATAAAGCTGGAACATTTCATATGTAAATCCAAAGTTTATAAATTTCTTCTGATATTCTTCAAAGTTACATTTCTTTTGGAAATGTAAGACTCTAATGGTACACCCAAACAGATTAAACACATCTTTGTCCTTCCCCAATCCACTAAAATGACAATAAAGTAGAAAATTGGTCGTAGACCAAAATAGAGAAATGGAGAAAAATGGGTTATGTAATGCCATATGGTCTGGGAATATATGTTTTGACATTACACATTGGAGAAATGAGATTTAGCTGAACTGATAGACAGGAAGAAACAGAATAAGTATCAGGGCCAGTCACTAGATGAGAGAACAGCCACCAGTCACAGAAAGGTCACACACCTCTGCCTAGTGTCTCATGAGCTGCACTCAAGCACGTTTCTTACGCCCAGTTCAAGATCTCACTTGTGAACTGTGTTTATTGTGCAGCATAAACTTATACAATTGAAAAAAAAACAGGCAATCAAAAAAGTTTGTTCTTTTGAATCTGCAGTCTCAGGAATTACTCAGGCGTATTTAATAGCATTTGCATTGAAATGTATATAGCACTATTGCTCTGTAGTATTGCTTGAGGTCAGGGATACTGATTCCCCCAGATTTTCTTTTGTTGCTGAGAATAGTTTTAGCTATCCTGGGTTTTTTGTTATTCCAGATGAATTTGACAATTGCTCTTTCTAACTCTGTGAAGAATTGAGTTGGGATTTTGATGGGTATTGCATTGAATCTGTAGATTGCTTTTGGCAAAATGGCCATTTTAATTATATTGATTCTACCGATCCATGAGCATGGGAGGTTTTCCCATTTTTTGAGGTCTTCTTCCATTTCCTTCTTCAGAGTCTTGAAGTTCTTGTCATACAGATCTTTCACATGTTTGGTAAGAGTCACCCCAAGATACTTTATACTGTTTATGGCTATTGTGAAGGGGGTCATTTCCCTAATTTCTTTCTCAGCCTGCTTATCCTTTGAGTATAGGAAGGTTACTGATTTGCTTGAGTTGATTTTATAACCTGCCACTTTGCTGAAGTTTATCAGCTGTAGGAGTTCTCTAGTGGAGTTTTTTGGGTCACTTAGGTAGACTATCATGTCATCTGCAAATAATGATAGTTTGACTTCTTCCTTTCCAATTTGTATCCCTTTGACCTCCTTATGTTGTCGAATTGCCCGAGCCAGTACCTCAAGTACAATATTGAAAAGATAAGGAGAAAGGGGGCAGCCCTGTCTAGTCTCTGATTTTAGTGGGATTGCTTCCCACTAAAATAAGACAGAGGGGACTTGAGAGAAGGTTCAGTATTTAAGATGGCTGTTCTTCCAGAGGACAGAGGTTTGATTTTGAGCATTCACATGACAGCTGAGAACTATTTAAAACTCCAGTCCTACACCCTCTTTTGGTTTTCACAGAGAACAGTTACACACATGACACAAAGATACATAAACAAACATAAAACAAAAACATCCTTTAACACAGAAAGATGTCTTAACATGCAATGAGTCAAATAGAGGAGAAACAATAATTTGGAGAAAATTGGAGATAAAAAAAAAAAAGACATTTAGTTGGTAATTCCAGCTTCAGAAGATCTTCTGGTCTCTGCAGGCATCCACAAACATGTGGTGTGTGTGTGTATTGATATTGATACATGAAAATAATAGCTAGGAGGCCCACTAAGGAGGCCAAGGTGGGAAGATCACAAGTTTCAGGCTGGTCTGTACTTTTTTTGATTTTTGAGGCCGGCCTTAGGGGAGGGGTGCTATACCTGGAGACTTTGTCCTTAATAACAAAAAAACAAAACCAATCAACCAACCATCAAAAACCAAGATGAAACTGAAGATGTCTCTTAGAGTATGGCCACATGAAAAAGGATGAGAGGAAGAGTAGAGAGAATGATCGTAATGTCCCGCTGTAAATATTTATCATAAGCATGCAAACCTAACAGATTTAACCAAAACTTGTAATAAAAATGTAGTGGGAGGAAATAAGTTCACGCCTATAGGGAACTGAGAGAAAAGAAGAGGAGCTGGAAGCTCATACAGAACCTTTCACAGTCAGAAATCAATGGCTATGTGACAACTGAAAAAGCAAAAACTATTTTTTGCAGTGCCACAGACCAAACCCAGAGCCTTCAACATGCTAATTAAGCAGTGTTCTTCAATCTCAAGGCCAGGAAAAAGAAGTCTGAATGTGGTCTTTTAAGGATATGAAAATGAGTAGAGAAGCTAAAGTTTCATATGGCAATATGTAATCATCCTGTCATCCTTTAAAAAATACAGAATGTTGAGGCTGGGGGATGGCTTAGTGTATAAAAGTGTTTGCCTCTTCTAAGTAAGCTGAACTTCCTGAGTTGACTTCTTGGAACCCATTTAAAGGTCTAAAAGAACTCCCTCAACAAGATTGTCCTCTGATTGTATCACCCCCATGGTGGGACACACCTCTCCCTCAGTATGCATATGTGCAGTCTGTGTGTGCACACATACACTAATACATGTTTATTAAAATGACAGAGTATGACTTTATTTGGAAATGGGGTTCGAATACAGACAATTATTAGAGAGCTCTAATCCAGTATGACCGTTACCTCTGTAAAGGAGAAATGTGGAAAGCTGACCCAGGTGAAAGATTATATGAAGACAAGTGGGGAGAGACATTGTCACCCGAAGAGGAGAGGACTGGAATGACAATCTACAAGCCAAAGTAATACATAAAGTTATAGGAAAGTAAGAGAGAGCTAGGGGACTGTAATGTTGTTGACACCTTGATTCTGGTTACCAGCATGGTGAGACAATGAAGTCACCTTGGTGAAAACAGCTAGCTGGAGGTACTTCACTATGAGAGCCCTGTGAAACCCATACAGGGATCCTCAATGACAAGGAGGATAGAAAAGTCAATAACTTCCCAGCACTCTGGGAGGCAGAGGCAGGCGGATTTCTGAGTTCGAGGTCAGCCTGGTCTACAGAGTGAGTTCCAGGACAGAGAAACCCCCTGTCTCAAAAAACCCAAATCCAAAAAAACCAAAAAAAAAAAAAAAAAAAAAAAAAAAAAACCAAACCCATTAAACATGGGGTACAGAGCTAAACAGGAAATTCTCAACTGAGGAAACTTGAATGGCTCTAAAGCACCTAAAGAAATATTCAGCATCCTTAGTTATTAGGGAAATTCAAATCAAAACAACACTGAGATTCCACCTCACACCAGTCAGAATGGCTAAGATGAAAAACTCAGGGAATAGCAGATGCTGGAGAGGATGTGGGGAAAGAGGAATACTTCTCCATTGTTGGTAGGATTGCAAGCTGGTAAAACCACTCTGGAAATCAGTTTGGCGATTCCTCAGAAAATTAAACACAGTACTACCTGAGGACCCAGCTATACCACTCCTGGGCATATACCCAGAAGATGCTCTTACATGTAATAAGGACACATACTCCACTATGTTCATAGCAGCCTTATTTATAATAGCCAGAAGCTGGAAAGAACTCAGATGTCCTTAAACAGAGGAATGGATACAGAAATTGTGGTATATATACATAATGGAGTACTCTTCAGCTATTAAGCAAATGGATGGAAGTAGAAAGTGTCATCCTGAGCGAGGTGACCCAATAACAAAAGAACACACATGGTATGCACTCACTAATAAGCAGATGCTAGCCCAAAAGCTCAAAATAAACAAGTTACAATTTATAGACCACAGGAAGCTCAAGAAGAAGGAGGACTGAAGTGAGGATGCTTTGGTTCCTCTGAGAAAGGGAACAAAACATTCACAGGAGCAATAAAGGAGACAAAGTGTGGAATAGAGGCTGAAGTAAAGGCCACCCAGAGACTGCCTACCTGGGGACTCATCCTATAAACAGTCACCAATGGACCAAACCCACTATTATGGACAACAAGAAGTGCATACTAAAAGGAGCATGTCATGGTTGTCTCTGGAGGGACCCCGCCAGAGCTTTACACATACAGAGGCAGATGCTAGCCGCCAACCATTGGACTGGGCGCGGGGTCCCCAATGGAGGACTTGGAGGGTGGTCTGGAGGAGCTGAAGGGGTTTACAGCCCCATGGGAAGAACAAAGATGTCAGCCACCCAGATGCCCCAGGACTCCCAGAGACTAAACCATCAACCAAAGGGTACATATGGTTCCAGTCAAAAATGTGGCAGAGGAAGGCCTTGTCGGGCATCAGTGGGAGGAGTGGTCCTTGGTTCTGTGAAGGCTCAATAGATGCCCCAACAAAGGGAAATCGAGAGGGGGGAAGTGGGAGTGGGTGGGGTGGAAGGGCATATACGTGGAGGCAGGGGGTGGGAGGAGGGGTTAGGGGTTTTGGGGAGGGGGAAACCTAGAAAGGTTTTAGCATTTAAAATGTAAATAAAGATTATATTCAATAAAAAAAAAGAAACCTATGGTAGAAAGAACACTAAGTTATAAATCAGAAGTGAATGTATTAACTATATGCAATCTTTCTTCTTGAGACAGGGTCTGAGGCATAGCCCAGGCTACCCTTCCATGTACTACCTATGTGAGAATAGCCTCCAATTCCCAATCCTTCTCCTTTGGCTCCCTTGTGCTGGGGTTAGAGGTGTATGCCACCATGCCTAGCTGATGCTCTACATTTTACTGAAGGACATAGTCTCTCTTTCAAACAAGCATGGGCAGGCAAACTGGCTGGAGGAGCCGGCGTGGCACTCACCTCTCTATGTACTCCGCCAGAAGCTGCTCTGCGGCCGACGAGTATGTCCACTCACTCCCGACTTTCTTTGTATAGCCAGGGACTTCCTCATTTTTCTTGTTGAATTTGAGATTTAAACCCACATTTGCTTTATGGTCTCCATGAGGGCTAAGTTTAAATCACATACACATAAGTGTTTTAAAATTTGCTCAAAAATGAAAAATTATGCTTTTTTATTTTTGTATAGTGCTAAGGATTGAATCCAAAGTCCCGCCAAGCCAGACAAGCAATACACCACTTAGCTATCCACCAAACCCAACACTTGCTTTCAGTTTTTAGAAAAGGTCAGTTCTAATTGTTCTACATTTTAGTTTGCATGGTTACTTCTAATTAGCAGTAATTAAAAACTATGGGACAGGTCTTAAAATCCAAGTTAAGAAGCATATAAATAAATTATGTCATTAGAAAAAAAGAAAAATAACAAAATTCACAGAAATATATTACTGAGGCTCACACACACCCTCTGATACCTTTTTTCAAGGTTAGCTGCTAAAAATACAAACTGTCTTTGAAAGCATCTAAAAAATCTACTGTTCGGGTAAAGAACCACTACTAGAGAAATTTATGGGCGACTTAGTCCACAGTCTTTAATTGGAAAATCAATACCAAGATAGTAAGCATTTAATCTCTATCATTTAATTTTTCTGCCATTTTAAGCAAATGTCCCTAACACAAACTTACTTTCTCCTAGATCCTCTTCCAATAAAAATACTTCCTGTAAACCTTGAAACAAGGTATGCACTCACTCCAAGGCGACCGGCCAACACATATCCTGGGTTGTACTTTATAGAGTATTTCTTTAAATATAAAAATAAAGAGGTCAATTATAGAAATACATGTTTACATAAGTACTACTTGGTTACCTTTGAGATCTGTAGATAGTTAAGATCCCACTGGCCCCGCCCCCCACCCCAAAGGGATCTGAAAGCCCCCTCTTTCTCCTTAAAACAAACACTTCCCAAGGATGCACGAAGGGACAGGAGGCAATCTGTAAATCCGTCTCAATAAACAAACTCTTGTAAGTACTAAACGCAAAATTCTTCATATAACCTTTTTTAAAACTTTAATCCCAGCACTTGGGAGGCAGATTTCTGAGTTTGAGGCCAGCCTGGTCTACAGAGTGAGTTCCAGGACAGCCAGGGCTACACAGAGAAACCCTGTCTCAAAAAAAACCCCCAAAAACCAACAGACAAACAAAACAAAACCAATCACATCCAATCCTTATGTGATATATATAGAAAGACACTAATTTTTATTTATATTCTAATACTTTTTAAGTTATATGACTAGCTTATATATTACAATATATAATATGTAATATGTATAAATTTGAAACTGTTTAATGTAGCTCAGGTTGGCCTTGAACTTGCTGTGTGCTTGAGGATAATCTTGAACCTCTGATCCTCCTTGCCTCCACCTTTCAAATTCTGGGATCATAGGCTTGGGCCACTAAACTTGTTCATATAGTGTTGGAAACTCCCAGCTCCAACAGTTTATATTCTTACTTTATGATCACTGCTGAATGGAGGAATAGGTTTACCAACATAACATCAATATCTTGGGATTGGTAAGGACTAAACCAGCTACCATTATTTTACTGATTTTATGTATCTACAGTGATGCTTAATGGGTAATCATTTTTGGCAGGCTAGGATATTATGTGTGTTCATAACCCTAATATTTGGATGGAGATAAGGAAGGGAGGATCAGGAGTTCAAAATTCTCCTTGGCTACTCAGTGATGTACGCCCGACTGGATTATGTAAAATACTGTCTCAATTGTTAACAGAGACATACAGAACATGGTTGTTCAACAATAGTATCATCAGATTTTGTAATGATACTGATCTAGATGAATGTGATGGCTTGTATGTGTTTGGCCCCAGGAGTGGCACTATTAGAAGGTGTGGCCCTGTTGGAGTAGGCGTGTCACTGTGGGCGTGGGCTTTAAGACCCTCCTCCTAGCTGCCTGGAAGCCAGTCTTCTCCTAGCTGCCTTAGGAGCAAGAGGTGGCACACTCAGCTCTTCCAGTGCCATCTGCCGGGACATTGTCACATTGTCATGCTCTAACCTTGATGATAATAGACTGAAACTCTGAATCTGTAAGCCAGCCCCAGTTAAAGCATTCCACTGTTTTGCAAATCCAAATTTCCAAAATCCATATTCTTCCAAACAAAGGCATGGTCAGGCCTTTCAGAGCTCTGGTACCAACTTCTGTCTTAGGGTTTTACTGCTGTGAACAGACACCATGACCAAGGCAAGTCTTATAAAGGACATTTAATTGGGGCTGGCTTACAGGTTTAGTTCCTAGTTTCAATGCTAGGGATTAAACTGGGGTACTTATACATGCTCTGCTAGATTGTTATCAATAGATCTATACAAATTTGGGGGAATACATTTATACTTTTCCCTTACACTTTCAGTGTGTGTATGTTTATCAGTGGGCATGAGCACCATGGAGCATGTGTGGAGAATAAACTTGGTATCATTCCTCAGAAGTGATCTACTTGAGCTTTTTCTTTTGTGAGGCAGGATCTCTCACGAAGCCTGGCATTCATCAATTAGGCTCAGCTGGCCGACAAATCTAGCTCCAGGGACTAGTCTTCCGTTACTGGCATTAAGCTCAGTTTTCATCCAAGGGTACTGGGGACATAAACTAGGGACATGCTTCATTAAAATATTTTACTAACTCAACTATCTCCTTAGCCCATTATATTTACTCTTAAAATACTGAAATTAATTTTAAGAAGGCAGAAAAATATCCTAGCATTAAAAACATTTATTTTAAACAACACCAACTATTGTACTTACATGCTGATTCTGTATTAAAGCATCAAGATTTGGTTCACATGGAATGCTGAAAACCACACGAATTCTACCTTCTGTAATCACGTCACCTGAATCCTGAACCTGGGGGTGGGGGGAACCACACTGTTTTAATTTTTTGTTATGACATTCATTTATGTTTCTCCTTATTTGAATTTTACTCTTTTAAAATAGAACACGACAATAAAATTAGAGATGGAAATTTTCTTGTAATTTATAACAGGAATTAGAAATATTGTTTCAGAGTAAGTCATTTTATATTTGCTTTAATAGATGTCAATCACACCTAAAAATTAACTTCCTTGTAGATATCATCAAATTACCAAAATGTTGCAAATAATATTTGAAAACATTTACCTTGATTTACCATCAATACCATAATTACAGAATGTGTCTTTAATATTTGTATACTATGTGCATATTCACATGCATGAAACAACAATAACAACTACTACTATTACTACTATTATTTTGAAACAAGGTTCCCGTGTGCATTTTCAGCTCAGTACTGAACTCAGGTTAGTCTCAAACTTGGTAACCCACAGCTTCAGATTCCTGATGCTGAGGTTAGAAACATGTACTACAATCCCAGGACCAATCAATGCTCTGAGGATACCTTAAAGACATAATTTCCTTTACCTGTGTTATAGTGTATATTCTAATTTTTTTTAAAGATTCATTTTATTTATGTGAGTACATTGTAGCTACCTTCAGACACACCAGAAGAAGGCATCAGATCCTATTACAGATGGTTGTGAGCCACCATGTGGTTGCTGGGAATTGAATGCAGGACCTCTGGAAGAGCAGTCAGTGCTCTTAACCACTGAGCCATCTCTCCAGCCCCTGTCTATATGTTGTTTGTAGTCTGGGGAATCAAATCCAGGGACTTGTCCATGCTAGGTAGGTGCTTCACCACTGATCAATATCCACAATAGAAGCTTTCTTGTTTTACCTTTTTATTATTACTATGCAATGATGACTTCTTGACTTGCTTCACTAACTTCTAATTTGTCAGTGCACTTACTCTGCTACATAACCTACTAGGGCGTGGCTGCAGAGCCTTTTTGCCTCCTCCTTCCTGCATTTCTTACTTCCAGGCCTTAGAAGCAGCAAGCTCATTGTGTGTTACCTCAGCTTGAGACCTACAGTCAGGTAAGTACTTTACTGAGAAGAACTGCAGGTTTTAGAGAAGTGTTCTGGTCGAGAGCTGGGTATTTCGTGGGCTCACTCTACCAGAGTGCTTCTTATGCTTTTGAAAAATGTGCACGTATAAACACACAAACATGTGTCCATAAGCATGTATGCTTCCAAATTCCTAACAGTACCCCCAATCTGTCCCTCACAGACTTTTCTTATTTTCTTCTATTCCATAATGAATGTACTTTTTTTCAGTGGGAAGAGTGGGGTTATTAAAAATATCAATACATTTAAAAATTCATTAACCCTGCTACCTAAAACCTTCTTAAAATAATTTTAAAATTGCTTCAGATATAACCCAGTAAACAAGTGTATTAAAAAACAATAGACTTTGAATTCTTTTTCCACCTCCTGATCATCACTATAGCTCATCACTATAGCTAAATGCTGTGTTTTTAAGTTACTAGAGTGAATTATTTCTTATGTTTCCCGTTTGGCATTACACTTTATTTTGCACTTAAGATGCAAGAACTGTATTAACTTGAAAGAAGGAAAAGAGTTAATAAAAAATTGAAAACTAACTTCTCCAGTGCAGCCATAGTAAGGGGTTCCAAGCATAAAGACCACACTTCTGGGAGGAAACAAATCATCCAGTGTTTTGATATTGGAGAAACGAGAGTCAAAAGCTCGGATGTCCTATATAAAATAAAATATAAGAGTCAATCATCACAGCTAATATTTCGAAAACCTGCATATCATCTTTTTTTTCTTATGGGGTTAAATCTGAAATGTCAGCAATTGTCAAATATAAAGATTTTCTGTAAAATAATACCAAAATCTAAGACACGGTGACTTGTTACAGCATGCTCTCTTCTAGGCACTTCCTACATTTATCTAGTTCATTTACTTCTTACATAACCACTGGGGGCAGACATTCACTATTAACCTCATTTGTGAAGACTGTCACAAAAGGGGATGGACCTTGTCCAAGGTCACATAGCACCTCAGACAGTTTGTGCTCTTAATTACTACACTGTAGCTTATTAAGAGAGAAACACAAATTACAGGGTTACGCCGGGCAGTGGTGGCGCACGCCTTTAATCCCAGCACTTGGGAGGCAGAGGCAGGCGGGTTTCTGAGTTTGAGGCCAGCCTGATCTACAGAGTGAGTTCCAGGACAGCCAGGGCTACACAGAGAAACCCTATCTTGAAAAAAAAAAAAAAAAACCCAAAAAACAAATTACAGGGTTAGAATATACAGCACTATTTATCCAACGGACAGGGACAACAAAAAAATACCCAACAAAATCAAAACCATGTACATACTGAAAGAACATGGAATAGTCTTTATAAAGAGAATAATATTAAAAACTTTAAAAAACCCTAAACCAGATAGAAACATTTAGTGTGTTTGTGTCAGAGGGCAACTTGTGGGGAGCTGGCTCTCGCCGCCTTCAGTCACAGGGTTTCAGGGACTAAAGTCCTCATGTGTGGCTGTTCTGGAGACTGGATTTAGGTTCTTGGCTTGGCTGCAAGCCTTCTGATCTGCTGAGTCATCTGGGCAGCCACCAATAATATATTTTATAAATTATGTTAAAAAAAGCTTTACTATACATTGCTAATCATTATTGTATTCATACATATTCATTATTGTAACTATCTTTTTTTCTTTTTTCTTTTTTCTTTCATTGCCAAGTCTTCAAACATCTAGAACTTCATGATTGCTAGGCAAGTAGTCTGTTTCTGAGCTGTGTCTGCAGTTCTTTAAGACATTTTTCCTTTGAGACATGTTTGTGCTAAGTTGCCCAGCTGCCTAGGAGGGTCTTGAACTCATTATGGCTTAGACAGACCTTGAACTTGTAATCTTTCTATTTCACCCTCCCAAGCACCTGGGATTACCGGTGTATGCACAGACCTTTCTGGCAGGACTTTTTATACATGTATTACAGAATACATTAAGAGAGAACTGACACTAGGGGAACTTTACCTTAACAACAGTTTGATAAACAAAAGGAAGAATTTGTTTTGACCACTGTTTTTCTAGACGAACTTCACCATTCTGACTGATTTGATATTTACGGCCCGTGAGCAGCTGGGCATACACAAGAGCAGACGTTTCATTTATTATTATTCCCTTTCTTCTTAGATATCTAAAGGAAGAATAAAAAAGAAAGATCTATATGTAGAAGTGCATATACAGTCCAGGCGATAATCATCAATTAAACCAATTACAAACACTGCAAACAACTACTCATAAATGTAATTTTCTTACTGCCATGAATCATAACATAAATGTATCTGTGTTTCTAATAGTCTTAGGTACCCCCTGTGAAAGGGCGGGTCACTTAACCCACAGTGAGAACTGCTGTTATAAAGCCTCTGATGATACTGATTTTAGTCTATGGATCATTTCTCTACTGTCTTTGTGACTGAGTAAGGTGTTAATCTGTAAAAGCGCAGAACTCCACATTCAAGGAAGGCTAGACATACACACAAAAAATAAATGTAAGGAAAAATTTAAATTTAGAAGAAAGTGAAAAAAAGGTACCATGAAACTCACCAGACAGAGGATGATTTTAAGTGTGTTATTCACTGCAAAGGCTCATTTGTTTTCCTTATAAGTGGTATAAACTTTACATAATTACCTCTTCCTCACAGATTCTATTTCCTTTCGAGTAGAATTTGCATCCTTTTTAGCACTCTGGCCTTTCTCCTTTTTGAATGGCTTGGGGTGGAGCAGGCCTTGGATGCGCAGAGCTGTGGCCCAGCCCTGGCTCTTTATCTGCCTCTCAGGCAGATTTGATACTGTGCTAAGAGGAGTCAGTCTCACAATCCTCCTGCTTCAGCTGTATTCATTTAATGTGTATGGATGTTTTGCCTACGTGCCTGTCTATGTGCTGTGTGTGTGTGTGTTTGGTGCCTGTGGAGACCAGAGTTCAAGAATGAGCGAGCTGCTTCGTGGGTGTTGTTAGCTGAACCAGGGCCCAGCCTTGTTAAAAGAAGCCAGTGCTCTTAACCTCTGAGGTATTTCTCTAGCTATCAACCATGTTCTCTATGACACTCACTGTTCTGAAATTCCTTGGATTTCTTTAGTCCAGTTCGATTGTTCCTTATCTGTAAGTTGGATGACTTTAGATGGTGGGGCAGTTTTCCCCAAATAAACCTTCTGTGTTCCTGGAGGTTCTTCTATGTAAAACCTTAGAAATAAAAACAATGTAAAAATTATATAAGCCCAAACTTGTGCTTTAATGTAGAGCCTATGCAGAGTTAGTGTTCTGAGTAAAAAAATTCTACATGCTGCAATTGCAAAACCCCAAATCTGCAAACCCAACCCCTTTAAAAAAAATTAACTAGAGAATAAGGACGCATGACAATCTCCTGGTTCTGCATGGTGATGTGTCCTTGGATGCCCAGCAGCAGAGGAACTGTGGGAAGAGGAGGCCTTGGTTTCATGAATTTCAGACCAGTCTAGACAACACAGCAAGATCCTGTCTCACCTCAAGAAAAGATGAATTATTTAGGTATAAACAGAACAGGACGCATATATTGTCTGTATGACGAAATGATAAAACACTAATTAAAAAACCAAAGATTTAAAGAATGGAGAGCAAAAGTACCCAACTTCCCCAAATTCATCCATAGGTGCCAAATTTTTTCTTTTTCTTATTTTTAAGCTCCCCCACCCCATCTCTTTCCTGTTCTCTTCTACCATCTTTCTTTCAGGACAGGGGACAGCTATGTAGTATAGGCTAGCCTTGAACCTCCTAGCTGAGCTAGTCTTGAATTTGCAGAGATCTTTATGCCTTAGCTTAGAGTACTGGGATTATGAGTATGACCAATTATGTCCTTTATATTCAATAAAATTTCTATAAAAATGCCTTCAATATTCACAGATATAGGACAATCTGTCTTAATAAAGAATCAAATTAGAAGCTAAAACCAATTTTCTTTTCTTTTTTTTTTTTGGTTTTTTGGATTTGGCTTTTTCAAGACAGGGTTTCTCTGTGTAGCCCTGGCTGTCCTGGAACTCACTCTGTAGACCAGACTGGCCTCAAACTCAGAAATCCACCTGCCTCTGCCTCCCAGAGTGCTGGGATTACAGGTGTGCGCCACCACCGCCCGGCCTGCTAAAACCATTTTTAATGATTTAAAAAGGAAAATGATTTAAGAAAAAAAGTCTTTTTTTATCACTCTGATGCTAAAACTTGGCATACACTTACAGCAATCAAGAAATTGGAACAAAGAGTCCATAAACATGAGTAGACTAGAGAACCAGAAAAACATCCACATAAATAGATTCAGCTTTAAAAAGTACTGGCTGCAGGCATGCCAGGGCTCTGTGCATAGGAGATAAAAGCTCTCCTATGGTCCCGATCCTCAGGCTGTAACTTCTTTCTGTCTTCTATTCTTTGTTAAACATGTAGTTTATGTGCCGGAAGAGGCTCTGAATCCCTGCAACTGGAGTTAGGGATGGCTGTGTGCTGCTGAGTGAGAGCAGGAGACCCAACCCAGCTCCTCTTCAAGCGTGAAAGGGCTTGAAGAAAGCAAAGA